>NC_068368.1:7289133-7566633 GCF_020536995.1 Dreissena polymorpha | reverse complement strand
AAAGTAAAAACAATAAACGTTTGGCTTTCTTAATACGATATCATTTCAAACGCTGTTGGAAGGAACCATTGCTTATTAGAGGTTTACAAGGTAATTTACCCAAGTACGCAAATGTAATGGTCGATTGCCCTTAGGCATGATTCTGTTTTATTACTTTAATCCGGTTGTAAAAATGCATGACCGAAGGGTCATCAGATAAGCAAAAACAGGGCCAAAATCTATGGCACGCCTGAACCACAAAAAAGAGAAAAACTAAGTTTAAGTAACTTAAACTTAGTTTTTCACTACTTAAACTCAATTTAAGTAACTTAATTCGAATTAACGCTACTAAATGCATTAAGTAGTTAAGAAGAGTTATTTTCTATTTATGTGAGAAAAATGAATTAAGCAGAGAAAAACTTAGTTTAACTCGTTAAGTGCGCCCGAACAACAAAAATTGATTTTTATTACCGTTAAGTTACTTAAATTGCATTTAACGCTGCTTAAAATTAATTTAAGTGCTTTCGCATCGTTAATTGTATTTAATTATTACTTAAGTAATAAAAGTTTTACTTAAGTTGAATTATTAATTATCGTTAAGTCAAAACTCGCGTCCGAAAATAAGCATATGAAACAAGCGTTTTGATTGGTTGTCAGGTTTGTTAATAAATTCATGCCCGAGGTCGGAAGAAAAAGATTGCCATGTGGTACGAGCAAAAAATACAGATATTATAAATTTGGATTAGAATCTTAAGTCAGCTAAAATTTGTTTTAGTCTGGAATAACATTCAAAACACCCTTTCATCATCAAATTTTGCTGACAGTCAGTAACTATGCAATAAACATCAAAAACGATCCGCCCGTCTATATATTTCCGGGTCATATCGCATTTACCTGTAGTAATAACTTGTCTTGTATACGAGTAGTCATACCAGCTTGTATGTAGAAACTGGGACTATATTATATGTCCCAGGTAGAAATTAAAGATTATATCGTGTCACCGAATCCAACTTAATTATATTCTATGTTGAGTCAAATCAGGGAGACTATCTCTGACTAACACTACTGACTGGATGGTGCTCTTCAGTAAATCATCTGGGACGGTGTGGTCATTCTCAAGTCTCTGCAAGTTTGTAAGAAGACTGGCGATCTGGGTGCGAGCTGCAGAAACGTCAAGGTTGCCGTTCTGTTTGCCTCTCTGTACATCTCTGAGTGTTATTGAAACTCTTTCAAGAACACTGTCAGCTGTAGGTAAATGCGTGCGTTGTAACCGATCCATTGCAAAATTGTAAATGGCGGTAGAAGAAAATCCTTTCTTGTTTACGTTTGTTACGACGTTTCTGATTGGCTTAGGTCTTCCGGATCATTAACTGACCAATCAAAACAATTCGACTTTACAACTTAAGTAAAATTCCTTACTAAAGTTGAATTCGTGTAACTAAAAACATATTTTAAGTAGAAAAACCTATTTTAACGCAACTTAATTGAAAATAGTACAATTGATAGAGAAAATCCTTGTTAAGTTGAATTAATTCAACTTAAGTAAGAAAATTACCATTAAGCACCGTTAATGCATTTTCGGTGTTTTAATTAGCGTTAACGCCGCGGGAACCACAAAAACTACTTAAATTCATTTTAAGCAGCGTTAATTCGAATTAAGTAACTTAAATTGAATTTAAGTAGAGAAAAACCTAGTTTAAGTAACTTAAACTTAGTTTTTCTCATTTTTGTGGTTCAGGCGTGCCATAAAAATCTGATAAAATAGCGCTGTTTAACTGACTGTACGAAAATCCGTATGTCCGAAAATTTAGAATCATGAAAACATAAATATTTTGGCTTAAAAAGGAAATGTAAGAAAATTTAGAATGTAAGAGAAAATACGGTGGTTTTATGGTGTTTAAATCGATTAGAAATAGCAAAACCTAAAGACATTATCTCAAGTGTGATTTTCAAAAGATTTTATATGAATGTACACACACGGTAAAACTAGTCTATTAAAATGCAAAACCTTCATTGGTTCTCATGTTTTTAATATTTATTAAACATAGGTATTTGTGAACACTTGTTGTTATATAATATTGAAATGTACACGCATACTGAACATAAAATCATTAGCATAACGGCTAAGTTGGTTTTTACTAAGATTGCAATAGTGTTTATTTTATTATTATGAATCTTATGAGGATAATTTTGAAAGTATGACACAGAGTATCTGAAGAAGATATATACATAATCACATATGTTGTTGTTGTTGTGGTTATTGTTTCAATATTTTTATGAGTATCATACATTCAATGACGAATAGCTATTAATTTGTCATACAAACACCATAATTATTATTGGATTGCGGAGATTAAACAAATCGATTCCCTAGTAACTGATATAACTGATATAACATTTTTTTGAGCGACAATTTGAAACTAAATCTAGTATTATTTAAATTTGATTATTTTAATTGCAGACTTTTTTTATTAACCCCAATTAATGTGCACGCAACGTTTCTTTTATTTAAATCGCTGAGTACGAAGCATAAAGCTATTTTTTAATTAATTGACAGTGATCTTTAATGTATGTCATAATATAAATTGAAATCAATCTTAATTAAAGCTTGAGTGGTTGGTTTGTAATAAGTTTTGTAAATGTTGCTGTAGGATATGTATGCACAATAAATACTAACGCTCTGGCATATTGTGATGGTGATATGATTATATATTGCACAATGACTATGTGATGATGTTCTTGTGATAATATTGAGCCTATAATTAGTTTTTGAATTAAGCTAGCTAATTTCAAATAAGATACAAACACATCCCAATCCTAAAATTATCAGTAAGTTATAGTATTGTTTGCCTCTGGGCGCATAATTAATTGAAGGCCTAGTTTATCTGTTAATCCTCGCCCCATGTGGTGTCCCAGTGGGTACACTGATATTAATACACGATGTATTGGTCCACAATTAAATCTCTTATAAAAACATGTCTCTCGGGTGACTGAAAAATGGCTGTGTAGATACAACAAATACTACTACAACGGAGACTAAGATAACACATGTTACAATTAATTTGTCTTCCTTGCGTTCTTCTTATACGACAAACACTTCTAAAACAAAAAAGCAAAAAGCCGCTACTGCTACTGCTTCGGCTACTCTTACTGCTACTGCTGCCGCTGCCGCTGCCACTGCCACTGCCGCTGCCACTGCCGCTGCCGCTGCCACTGCCACTGCCGCTGCCGCTGCCGCTGCCACTGCCACTGCCGCTGCCACTGCCGCTGCCACTGCCGCTGCTGCTGCTGCTGCTGCTACTGATAGTGCTACTGCTACTGCCACTGCTACTGCCACTGCTACTGCCACTGCTACTGCCACTGCTACTGCCACTGCTACTGCTACTGCCACTGCTACTGCCACTGCTACTGCCACTGCTACTGCCACTGCTACTGCCACTGCTACTGCCACTGCTACTGCCACTGCCACTGCCGCTGCCACTGCCGCTGCTGCTGCTGCTACTGATAGTGCTACTGCTACTGCTACTGATACTGCTGCTGCTTCTGCTGCTGTTGCTGCTGTTGCTACTGTTACTGCTACTGATACGGCTACTGATACGGCTACTGCTACTGCTACTTCTACTGCTACTTCTACTGCTACTGCTAGTGCTACTGCTACTGCTACTGATTCTGCTACTGCTACTGCTGCTGCTGCTACTGCTACTGCTGCTGCTGCTGCTACTGCTACTAATGATAATAATTCTCCTTCTACTTCTCTTTCTACTATTGCTAGCGATGCTTCATAATTTATTTTTAAATGTATCATTTTGTTAAAACAGGAAAAAACTGTTATATATATTTTCTTAAAGGTGTAAAGAATCTAAACTTTTCTGCGATTAAAGTTTTATTTAACTGGATTAGTATAGGCCACATAACAGACGCTATTGTACATTTTGTCATAATCTACAGTTTTAACATGCCGCAGTTTCCTTGGAAGTTAACCTTTGATTGGAGTTATGTATAAAACATTAACAAGGTATTTGTTGTCAGTTTGTCCTGTCACAAGTATATATTAGTTGAGCCAAACGTGTGATAAAGATCCCTTTTGGGGTGGCGATAAATACTATTTATATTGTTCAACAGTGGGAGACTGAGAACACATATGTTACAATTAATTTGTCTACTTTGCCTGCTTCTTCTTTATATATTTTCTTGCTAATCGTTTAAGTTTAGTTTTAGTTAAGTAGGTATATCAGTTTACATTTTTTGATAGATATTTATTTGGATAGTAATAGTATGTTTTATTTGACTTGACATTATTGAACCGGTTTATTCATTGATAAGATCGGGATCTCCACAGGTGTTTAATCTCGATTGTTAGGTGGGGAGAAGGGTCCGAATGATAATGTTGTCGTCGGCTTACGAATCACATTTCACAAGTTTTAGACAAATATGCATACGTTATAAACCTAATTTAAGTATTACATAGATAATAACTTATCTTTATTTTGATGAACTACGTTTAAGGTATAAAACTATAATTATCTATGTGTTGTGTGCCGCATACATACCATCTTGCTTTTTTAAATTTGATCACAACGGTCCGAAGTCATAAACATTCATTATGCATGGTTGCTAAAGCACAGTGTATACTAACTAACCTATGTTTATTGCTGTTTGCTAGGGTTATTATTAATCTTTTTTATTTTTTTTATTTGGGAAGGGGGGGGGGAGGGCTTTTATAGAAGATTTCAACTAGTCCTTCAATTAACGAAAAAAAATATTGGTATAGGAAATATCAAAGAGTAATAGACAGCTTCATTCATGCTGTTCTATTATGGTGTTTTAACGCATATAATTATGTATGGTTGATGAAGCACATTGTATGCTACCGATGTTTATTGTTGTTTGATGATGATGTTAAGTTGGGGTTGCTGTTGTTGTTAATGATGATGATGAGGAGGAGGAGGAAGAAGAAGAAGAAGATGATGATGATGATGGTGGTGGTGGTAGTAGTGACGACGACGACGATGATGATGATTTTGATTATGATAATGAGATTTGAATTAAATTAATGCGCAAAGAATTTTCTTTTTAGCGGCCAAGTGCAGATATCTGCGCTCGGCCGCTGTAAGGGTTATGCAATATTTGCAATCTACATAGGAGTCAATAGCAGATACCAAGCACCATATGCTTATGAGAAACAAAAGCAAAATATTGGCAATCGCTGAAATCTCGAATATGACTTAATCATTTTATTAAATGAAAACCGGTAACTATTTTAAACGGTTATTATATTGCAACAACTTAGCGTTGTTTATCCAAAAGACCATTGTTATAATTACAGGGACGTCAATAGGCCAAACTATTCAGGAAATATGATTTGAGTCGTCAAGGATAGATTTTGAGATCAATGTACGTCCGATGAGATTTAAAGGGAGTTGGAGGCGTAGGGACAGATTCGTTCGAGTACGCGATCATTTGAGAACAAATAATGTTGAAGCTTTATCGGAATTCCGGAAATTTGCGATCGGTACCGATTTTTCCTGGTTCTTTTTTATTGATTCTGATAAGTTAGCGGCCGGCACGGACATGAATATTAACTGACGAAAACCTCTTCACTACTTTCCGAAAATCTTCGACATGTTGCAAATATCCGTAATATTCCGCATTGTACTCACCAGAAATTGCAACTAGAAAGACTACAATAAATCAATTAGCTACGGCTCGGGCGGGGATTTACCTTTTATCCTTGTAAGGGACCTAATGCCCCAGACTACCGGCTATTTTTTCCGGAATTCGAACTTGATACACTTGATATCCCTGAATTAAATATTTATATCCGCAATTTTGATCTCTAGAGTGCTGACTGTTAGTATTGTATTTGACTGGAATGACTGTCGATTATGTGTTTTTAAGATTAAAACAAGCTTACGAAGAACATTGTGTTTGCTTTTTTGTACGCTTTCTTTTTAAAAATGTATTGTCCGCCACGGACGCAACATTTGACCAAATGTACCAGATTGTGGTCTCTTTAAAGTGCTATGTTTTTACTGCCGTGATATCTTTAACAAACTACACATTATTGATCGTGGACGTTTTATACTCTTATTGAATTTTTGTTTCCCCAAAATATGCTCTTCTATTAGTAGATGTTTAGGTGACGATGTTCTAATTATAGATCATACACGGCCAAGAAACACTAGATAGGTCTTTGCAAAGAGAGCTGTTGGATATCGTGAATGCGTTCAATGTGGCCTGTTTATTTCAGAAAGCTATGTGCAATGTTTTATGGGGATTTCTATCAAATTGCCAATTGCAAAATTTGATTTAATTCATTCGGACCTACAAGCGGGAAACTTCTTCATTAAAATTCAATGGGCTTTTAAGAAGTTCGTTGAAAGGCCAAATTTGACGTTAAACAGCAACGCCGAAAAAATTGCTACTCAGTCTTATTTATCACTTTTTTTTGTAAGATTTACCAGTAGACGTTCTTCAGTGAAATTAAGCAAACACACAGTGCCGACAAATATGGAAGGGTATTTTTGTAAAAATTACATCCTTCTCTGTGACTGTGTCATGATTCTTGATGGTACTTTCAATTAGTATGTAGACACCTTTTCATGCTTGATGACACTTACATCTTGCCTGATGTCCAATGTCTATTTACATTCTGCTTAATGGTATCATGCATGTGTACAGATGCAACATTCTTGTTCGTTAATTGCATGCTGCATATGTGTATGTTGGTTTGTGCAGAGAGACTTGTGCAATAGGCGCAGTGCATAATGGAATCAAATATTAATGCGTTTAATAAATTAACGCGATGGTAAGATGTGAGTTTCACCCAAGCACAAAGCAACATACTATCATGCATGATACAATGATGTCAATTGACAGTCATTCCGAAATGCTACGGAGGACTACGGAAATTTACCGCGTATAACGGAAATTTTATGTTATAGGAGAAGTTGTGCACATTTGTAAGATATTTGCTACTGAACCGAAATTAACCGCGTGTTTGTAGACTTAACTTTTTTTTGGTTAATGACTAACCATAATTTTTGAACAGTAATTTACCTTCAATAACCAAAGAAAGTCTATGGATATATATCAATATATGCTACTAATGCGTGTATGCAGAGCTCCAGATAAGACGCTTAAAGTCGTAAAAAATTGAATTAAATTTAGTAAAAAAGTAGACTTAAATTCTGTGCGTACGGTTACACATTGGAAAAATAAAATAAGAATTCAAAATGTGTGATCATGCGTAAAACTCAATATCAATGCATATAATGTAAACATTTTATCAATGAGTTCCCACTCGTTTCCCACTAGGCCCTCATTACAATTATGAAATCAACAGCACTTTAACGTTATTATGAATAACAGACCATCTTTACAACAGTCGAAAAGCCGAACGTTTTCCATTATCTGGTCCTTTTATCGCAAAAAGTCTGCTGTAACCCGGCAATTGTCATGAGCTCTTCTTAGACTATAAACCTAAATGCGGATGTGCCAAAAATTATATTTACCTGAAAAAAAAGAATTAATAATAGACTTTAAGGCTGGATTATTATAGAGTGTAAACCAAGATTTTGCTGAAAAAGTTATCTGGAACTTTGCATGTATGTTGAGAGGAAATCGATTACATAATTTCAAATTTACTAGAGTACTTTTATATTGCACCACATAAAATGCTATAAAACTATAATATTGAAGTGCACATATAAACTTTATTATAGATGGGTAGGTATTTCGTGTCAATCTCTTTCACATATGAAAGAGCTGTTGGTCATGCTGCTTTAAGTATTTAGATTATAATTTAGATTAAGCAAAATAAAACACTAGGTATTTGCCAAGAGTCAAATATATACGAGCAGTAAGAGCGTAATCGTGCACAGCGAGACTTACTCATGTAGAATTGAAACTCTTATTGCTTTCTTTCGAAATAATTTCATGTGTCCGATCTAATATGCAATATGCCCGGTGTTTTTTTTTGCGGATTAATGTTCCGTTTTAGATCTATAATTAACGAATGCCTCAATATTTTCAAAAATTAACACCGGAATAATGTTCACCGACATTTTTTCATACAGATTGGATATAAATATTATAGAGCTTAACAAAAAAAATACATTAAGCCCTGTTCTCCCGGCACACGTGCTGGACACACAGGTGGTTAGCGTGTGGCTATGATAATAATTAGTGAAAACATCTTTTTGAATGATAAATAATCATATTAAAACGAAAAATCAAATTTTCTATAAAAAAACATCACTATCGTTTTATATATAACAAGGTATCCAACTCGAAATCATCCGAAAACGGGGTGCATCGTTTTGAGCAGCCATTACTAAATTAATTTTGCAGCGATTTTCATGACCCGGTCTTATTCAACGCAGAAATGAATTTCCTTTTAGGAAATGTATATATATTGTTATATTTCTACACATGCTGGGTCAAACTTTAAGAAATAAAGCTATACATAATTCGCTTGACCCAGTTGTGATCGATCAGACCGTATTTATGAATGAAATATCCAGTTGTAAAGACACAACTCCGCATTGGAGCAATGAAATCACTCTTGTGTTTAAAATGTCAGTTGGTTGAAATGTATGTAAACAAAGGTTTGAAAATGCGCTAGACAGTTAGTTTTGATGCATAATGCTACGGCAAGCACGGTAAGAATGTTTTTTTTCATACGTTTTATTGAATTATGGTATCGAGGTTCGTGAACTTTGCAGGGAAAATGCCCTTTTCCCCGTGAAGATTTCAGCCATGAATACTGTCTGATCGGTCACAGCTGGGTCACGCGAGTTGTGTATCGTGTTATTTCTTAAAAGTTGACCCAGTATTTGTAAAAATATTGCAAGACATATACATTTCCAGAAAGGAAATTTATTTCTGCGTTGAATAAGACCAAGATCGTGAAAATCGCTGCAAAATTGATGAAGTAATGGCTGTTTAAAACGATGCATCCCGTTTTCGGATGATTTCGAGTTGGATACCTTGTTGAATATATATTTAACTTATTTTTTTTAAGAAAAGTTGATTTTTTGTTATAATATGATTACGTATCATTCCAAAATATGTTTTCACTAATAAGTATTATAGCCACACGATAACCACCTGTAGTTGGACACTTTTAAAAAACACTATACAAATTCAAGTACTTATGCACTTAATTGATTGTAAACAATGACGGTTGAAATCCGTGCGTGGGAATTTTTCTGGTAACCAAGAGCGACGTCAACGTTCATGACAAACCTGTTTATATGACATTTATTTATTGATTTTTTCCAACTTGATTGAAAATTATGTTTTATGATATTTTAATACATGTAGATGAAGTAGTTGTTTTCTCAACGAGGAGTACAATAGTTGTACAGTACTATACACGAGTACTTGTAACTTTCAGGTTTCTCTTTATACCACAGACATTATATAGTCATAAAATGATAAATATGTGTTTATAGAAATTGTAATTATAGCATGGTAAACAGACTAGAGAAATCTGAAAGTTTCACGCACAGGTCTGTGGCAATGGGGGTTTGGGCTACTTTATAAATATGAGGTCGATATGCAATGCACATCGGTAGATTACGTCTACTGTAATTATTTGGATTAGGGAAGGGCCACAATTCCAACACATCAGCCCCGTTATGTTCTGAATAAAATACATGTATAATTTCTTGAGTGCCAATTGCATCTTATAAATATCAAAAACATTCACGGCAGTCAATTCATTGTGTAAACCTACTGGTCTTCATGGCAATAATGAACGTATTTAGTTTAATGGAGATTATATAACGAAGGGAACTAATTTAGCTTATTCAGTTTACTAGTCAAAATGATTCGGATGTTTTCGCTTTTTTTTCCGAAAAGTAATTTATTCAACATACGGAAAATAAACGCGCGCCACCTGTTGTCATAATTTAGTAACTTGCATTCTGCTTACTGCCTGTTGCTAACTGCCGTTGTTAATGACGCTTAGTGGCAAAACCGATTATGACTGGTTTCAGGAATAATGAACACACAAACATTGGATAGTCACCAAGCATGTTGAAACAATCATCAAGTATAACCGATAGAGAACAAGCATGTTGGAACTGTCATGAAGCATGTTAGAATAAACATCACGCATAATGTAAATATTCATCATGAATGATGTAATGTTGCAGCAATCATCAAGTATAAACGAATAGACAACAAGCATGTTGGAATTGTCATAAAGCAAATTAGAATAAGCATCAGTCATAATGTAAATATTCACCACGAATGATGTAACTTTTACCTAAATATCCTTCCATAGACATGTGTTGTTACTAAAATAGACATAGAGATTTGAGCATTGGGAGTGACCTAATCATACTGTGCTTTAGCAGTATTACGGAATACCGTTAGTGCCATCGTGGTAACACATTAAAATCCAGAGGGCGAGAACGCGAGAACGCGATAGTACGATGGCGACAATGTGACAATACGATGATGACAGGGTGACAATACGATGGCGACAATGCAATAGTACGATGGCGACAATGCGAGAACGCGATAATACGATGACGACAATCAGACAGTGCGATGACGACAGTGCGACAATACGATGGCGACAGTGAGATAGTACGATGGCGACAATACTACAGTTCGATAGTGCGATAATACGATGACGACAGTGCGAAAATACGATGACGACAGTGCGACAATACGATGGCGATAGCCGACAGTGTGATAGTACGATGGTGCCAATGCGATAACGCGATAGTATGATGGCGGCAATTCGAAAATGCGATGGCGACAGTGCGACAATACGATGGCGACAATGCGATAGAACGATGGCGACATTGCGATGATACCACGGCGACAGTACGATATGACTATCGCATTGTCGCCCCCGTACTATCGCACTGCCGCCATTGTATTGTCGCACTGTCGCATTGTCGTCATCGTACTTGCGCGTTTTCGCAATCGTACGAACGCATTGTCGCCATCGTATTGTCGCACTGTCGTCATCGTACTTTCGCGTTCTCGCATTCTCGCCCTCTGGATTTTAATGAGTAACCACGGTGGCCCTTACGGTATTTTGTACAGTAAAGTGCGTAAAATCTGGTTTGGAATAACAATTTATATGCCGAAAACAGATGTTGAAAACCCGACTTTGTTTTATAAGTAGTAGTCTAAATATACAATGAGTTTTCCGAGCATTAAATAAACATATTAAAATAAAATTCATGTTCGTATCGGTTGAAGTTCTTGTTAATAGTAGAAGCAAAGAACACAATAAAACGCTGATTGGGCTTACTAATTTGAGGCAAGAAAAACACATCGCGCTATTATATATAACATATAACGCGCATCCGCAAAGTTCGAGCGCCCGTCTCGGTGCCGTCGTTTCCGGTAAAAGTTTCGCACAGGAGCTACCGAGTTTGGATATGAGACCACGAATCATGGCTTGACTTTATATATCAGTCAGCGTAGAACCTGACCAGACTGCGCGGTTGGACAAGCTGTGATGGACCAACTTTGGCCGCATATGACATAAGACCCATTTTCGCATGACGCGGGTCATCTGACCTTTATAATGTGTATATAGCTTTGAATGGAATTTGCACATAGTTTATGGCATGGACTTATTGTTATGTTAATGTGTTGCACGCTTTCAAAAGCAGAGTGCATATATAAGATCAATTATACTACGGAGTTCATTTTCTGTTGCAAAATGAAATGCAATAAAGATTGTTACTCAGCGGTGTGTACAGTATGACAGCGTTGTCTGTCTGCGATGCATTTATACTGGTTCTAAGCTGGCATACTCACCAATTGGACTCAACCATCTGCTCGAACAAGAAATGATAAGTTCTACTAGCATAAACCTTTAATTGTAACTAATTTTAAAAATATTCATGTTATTTATATTATTCAATTTATTATTCAAAATTATAAATATTATTTCCTTTATTGTTGTTTTTCGCATTAAGAAACTTATTCGGCTTACGAAACTGAAAAATCCCATAGGAAAAAAAATCCCATGGGACAAAAAAACCCATGGGTTTTAAAAATCCCATGGGATTTAAAAATCCCATGGGATTTTTTGTTTTTTTTAAACACGACTAAACGCATTAAAATATCGTAGTTGTTCATCATTTCATAAAATATGATGTTTCTGAAAGTTTCATGAATAAATCTCTCAAAATAAGAAAAAAATCCCATGGGATTTTTTTCTCCCATTTTAAAATGGGATTTTTTTATTACTATATATTTTTATATATAATTGGCATAAAACCAATATACAGTCCTTAAATAACGTTAAAATACTTGCAAACGCAAATAAAACACGTTTTTTAAAATGTTCAAAATCCCATGGGATTTTTCTCCCATTTGCAAATTATGGGAGAAAAAAAATCCCATGGGAGAAAAAACACCATGGGAAAATCGAAAATCCCATGGGAAAATGCAAAAATCCCATGGGAACCCCAACTTTGCTTATAAATTTCATAGTGAAGGAAACGCGTTTTTTGAGTGAAAATAACCAATTATTAATCAACGATAAGACTTTTATCGCATACTATGTCTCAAAGTAGCAAATCTTTAAGAAAAAGGGTACTTAAGTTTGCGAAATTTCGGTTTCGCAAAGTTTTTCCGGTGGCCGTTGAATGTCCTGACACAACCATTAGTTATGAGATAGCTAAAGGATAGGCAGAATGACATAAATCATACAACATGTTATAAGTATTTTTATTCAAGAATTTGGATAAAATAAAATTGTTTTTTGCCACTAAGGAATGTTGCAGTTTTCCAAAGCCTTTGTTGATGGATTGAGTTTCATTCATTAAACTATGGAAATGCTTAAAATGTTTTCGAACTTTTATAGGACTTGTTTGTGTTTTTTACTATCATTCATATAAGAGTATACACATGTTTCATCTTGTCATTATTATTTCCAGGCCCCGTGTTTTCACAAAACAGTTTTTGCAATCGAAAATCGATTCTGCTTGTCATTGAAAATAATAGGCAAAAAGGAAAATCGATGTCAGCTAAACTCGATGTTCGATTGCAAAAATGTTTTGTGAACACAAGGCCAGGTGTTTTGTCTGTTAACTGCACTCTCTTAACAAGGCATTCAGCCGCACATTCCTTTTAATACGCCCGTTTTCAAAACGGGACGTATTATAAGATCACCCTTGGCAGGTGGTAGGCGGCGGCGTCCACAGCATCGTCTGCTCTCTAATTCAAATAGTTTTCATCTGATCTTCACCAAACATGGTCAGAAATTGTATATAGACAATATCTAGGTCAAGTTTGAATATAGGTCATGCCAGGTCAAATACTAGTTCACAGGGTCACTTAGTGCATATCAAGGATTTAGCATAGTGTCCACTCTCTAATTGAAGTAGTTTTCTTCCGATCTTTCCAAAACTTGGTCAGAAGTTGTATCTAAACAATATCTAGTTGAAGATCCAAATATGGGTCATGCCGGGTAAAAACGGGGTCACTAAGTGCATTTTAAGGATTTCACATGCTGTCTGCTCTCTAGTTGAAGTAGGTTTCATCCGTTCATTACCAAATTTGGTAAAAAGTTGTGTCTAAATGATATCTATGTCAAGTTTGAATATGGGTCATGCCAGGTCAAAAACTAGGTCACGAGGTCACTTAGAGGATTTCAAGCATTTAGCATGGTGTCCCCTTTCGAATTTAAGTAGTTTTCATCCGATCAATCATCTTCACCAAACCCAGTCAGAATTTGAATCTAGTCAATATCAAGGTCAAGTTCAAATATGGGTCATGCCAGGTAAAAAACTAGGTCACAAGGTCACTAAGTGCATTTCAAGCATTGAGCATGGCGTCTGCTCTCTAATTGAAGTAGTTTTCATCTGATCTTCACCAAATTTGTCAGAAGTTGTGTCTAGATGATATCTAGGTCAAGTTCAAATATGTGCTGCTTAATTTTCAAAAATATAATCATTTTGCAACTCGAATGGTAAAGTTATCAAGTTGTCCAAAACCTTCAAACGGGCGTATCTTGTGATATTTTGGCACCCTTGTTTATGCTTAATGTTGATAGATGATGGGAATATGCTCACTTTGTATGAATATTTGCTCGGCTGTTTTCGGAAACCCGAGATATTGTCATAGCCAGCTCGTCGTCCGCCGTCCGGCGTTTGCCGTCCGCCGTGATAAAACCTTAACATTGGCTCTAAAATCAAAGTGCTTCTACCTACAACTTTGAAACTTCATATGTCGATGCACCTTGATGAGTTCTACATGCCACACCTATTTTTGGGTCACTAGGTCAAAGGTCAAGGTCACTGTGATCTAAAAAAAAATAAAAAAAATCTGAAAAGCTTTCATTTATTCAAAACTGCATCCGCAGCCGAGCGTTGGCACCCGTTATGCGTGGCTCTTGTTGCTTTTGTACACATTTCTGACGTGTTGTTTTGCCTTAAAATTGACACATTCTGATTCGACTTTTAAAAGTACATATCAACTGACAATTAATGTTGTCGTTTTTTGTTTATTATTGTGCATAACTTTTTTATCGCTAAGACACCAATTTGTATAATATATGAAATTTTAATATTAATAGCAGTTGCATCATCAATTTGATGAAGAATAAGACAATTATAAGCACTTTTGTTAAATATGCAAGCAATGTCTGCATTACTATTTCAGCATCAACAAGAGCGGATAGTGCTGGCCTGTGAGAGATGGCTTGAACTCAATCTGATTCCAGTTGTAAGTGTAACATTGCTTCATTCATGTGTTCATCACTGTTTCAGTGTTCAGTGTGTGTGTGTGTGTGTGTGTGTGTGTGTGTGTGTGTGTGTGTGTGTGTGTGTGTGTGTGTGTGTGTGTGTGTGTGTGTATGTGCGGGGGGGGGGGTTCCTGTGATTTTGTGGTGCAATTGTAATTAACCCAAGTAGAAAAATGCTCTATTTTAAGCATTCTTGTCCCTAATGGGTAGGAACCAAATCTCAGAGAAGTGTCACTATTAAAAGAAGAATATAAATTTGATTGGGAGTTTAAGTCTGAGTTAAATCTGCTGTATTCGTTTAACGTAATTACTCTAAGTTTTCTGACACTCTAAGTTTTTTGACATCCTCTTTTCTAGCAAAAAATTCCTTTTAAATGACTCTAAATTTTTTGACATATGGGTTTTCGTCCATAATTAATGTCTCATAATTTTCGGACAGATATTTTACAGCGCTTTTCTAAAGACTAAGGCCCTGTTTTTCGCTTATCTCGTGTCACTTCAATCATATATTTTTACAACGGGTTTGAGGTCATTAAGTTTTGCAGACTCATGCCTGAGGACAATTTACCATTACATTGACGTTATTGGGTTAATAACAATGTTAACCGGTTGAAAGTAATAGATTCACCCAACAGCATTTTGAAACAGTGTCGTCCTATTAAGGAAGCAGAATTTTAAGTCTGTTTTTACGTTTTTTGTTCTATATCAATTTAGTCAAGAAAGCTGTGAACTTGTATTTATTTCTTTAAGCAGAAAAAGAAGAGTTAATCACAAGATAATTATTGTTCATTGATTTATTGCATTTATTTAAATATTAAATATTATTTATAATTTTCGGACACCTTAATCGTTTTTGATAAATTTTTAGACACCTGTAATTGTTGAATATTTTTTGTATCTAAATTTTTGGACACTAAAAAAAATATTAGAGTAATTACGGTTATATATTATATGGATTCAATTTAAGCATGAAGAAAGCATAATGCATAATTGTTATTTGCATAAAAATATAAAGAAACTTAAGAAATAACTCCACTTATGTTAAGTTTAATAGCTTTTGTCTCTTAAATATAATAAAATACCCCTAGGGATATTTTAAACATTGTATCCACATTTTATTAAACTTCCCTCTTCAGTGGTTAAGCTATGCTGCCTGAATATAATACATGATCAAAATGAAACATGAAGGATTATTACCTACATATGATAACTGTATATGGGCTGTACAATTTTTAAAAATTAACATTTGGAAATGTGTGTGCCTAAATTTTGTTGGAATACATACTTCTGCTTGGAATTAAGAATGTAATGTATATTAATGCTTCTCATAGATTTCTGTGATGCATTTGGTTAATATTAAAATTTAGTAATCACTGATTCATGGCCCGTATGCGTGTACTGTATGCGATAAATTTCATGCTATACTAAACAAGAATACGTTTTTAAGAAATTTGCATTACGTAAGTGGGTAGAAATGGAATAGTTTTCACGAAATAACTGCCACTATCTTCATACATAATGCCCACCAAAAATAGCGTCATTATTGCTCAGTCGTTGCCACATTTAAGTTGATTTTTATACACTTTTGTATAATGTTAGCCTGGATTATATTAGTTTTCACAGAATAAAGCACTCTCATTCATGATGACTTATGCCCAAGGATAATTGTGTTATTATTTTCATGTTAGTTTCACACTATAGTTGATTCTAATACCCATTTTTGACTGTCTGTTCCATGTTTTTTTTGTGTGCTGCATAATTTACAGATTTCTTTGTGAGCTTGGTGTGCTTTGTGGAATAATTGCCCACATTAAAAAAAAATCATTTGTCAAGCAACAGGTGGTCTTAGATCCAGTTTAATTAAAACGTGACAGTTTTGAAATGATATGAATTGTAACTCTTAAATCATTGTTGATAGAGTAATACAAATGTACAAACAAATACATCAGGATATTAACTTTTGCACATGAGTATGTCTTCCACTTTTCAGTAAAGGCTGCACTTTGAAAATGAATGAAATATTTTTCTTCCTAGCAGTCTATTTCATTTTGTTTGCGGGTATTGTATTAGATTAAAATTTATATTAGAGAGATATTGGTTGTATTGGAACACTAAAGCTAGTGTCAGCAAAATTAATTTTAGGAACGCTTTTATCTGGTTGTAACAAATTCATTTTTTAAGAGATAAACATTTTGCCGTGTTTTAAGTGGACATTACATAACAATGCTTTCTATTTACAGCTATTTTTTTTATATCCTTAAGTGTATAAAATTTGGAAGTCAATTAAGGTTTTTTTATGACTGTAAAAGGGATGAAAATTGCAAAATATCGAATTAAAAAAACTAAAATTAATAAGACATCCATTTCAATAATGTTTGTCACATTTGCATACCGAAATCATTTAAGAGAGAAATCACATGATTACATTTACATCGAAATCTGCAATAAGTCTCTGTGGAAATCAATGTTCTATCTTTAAATTTCTTATATTGAAATCTTTTTTAACACAAGCTAAAATGCTTTATCTCTTAGGATATTGGAAAGCATCTCAAAGGGCCGAAGCACCTCAGTTTAAAGCAGCTTCTATACAATTTTCAGGAACATAACAATTGAAGTGTTGTTTGCTTTCAAGTTTTATTTACCTGGCTTCATGGCAGACTCAATATGTTCTTTAAGTTTTCATGCCTACTTTTAGAAAATAATCAATGCTTTTGCACTTGCTTTAATAATTCAACTTTACGGTGAAAAAATGCGGAAAGGACTTTAAACTGTACTGAAAATCCTTGCATTTATATTGCCATCAGTAATCTTAAAAATATTTATTTACATTCAAATTGTTAAAACCTTGGGTTATTATAATTATAAGATATATTTATGATATAAAAAGTTGTGTTTTGTAAGAATATTAATTATTAAATTGGGAGGATCATAACAATGGTACAAATGATCCAGGGATTAAAATATAGCTTTTTTTAAGTAAGTATGTAAATGAGTTTGAATCGTGTTCTGCTTACTTAATACTCCAGTTAGGTTTTGGTCTTAGGTCCTCCATTAAAATTGGCGTTTTATAATAATACTATTGTACTCTTGGAATATACTACTTTTACTAGCTTAGGAATTATATTGTGTATGTGTGTATTACAAGTTTAATGCGTGTATTTAAATGAGAGATTAAGATTTGCTTGAATCTATTAACATCGCTCACATGTCAAACTTCTTACTGGTAGCGTTTCAGCAAGCCCCATGAAATTTCACACAACTATGTTGTGAATATTTTCTATTTCCCATTTCCAGCTCTCCAATAACAGCTATCAAATCACTCATATTCCATGTGCAACAATTATGAATACTCCATATGTTTGCCTTAGTCTTGATATTTAATCAATGGCAATAAAAGCTTATATAGTTTTTGTTCAGGTTAGACATGACTATAATACCTACTACTGCAACATATGAACGTTGATGAAGTCGTTGTTTAAAGTCGTATACTTTATCGAAGTATGCTTAATAATTTAACGGTTTATATAGTTTTTGTTAAGGTTAGATATGACTGTAATTCATATGACTGCAACACATGAACATTGATGACAATTTGTATTTTATATGTGGATGCGTTGTTCCTTGTTTGTTAAGCACATGTATGTTGTAATGAGCTTGATTGTAGGTTTTTGCTTTTAGAAAAAAAAATATTTGGATAAATTTGACAATTTGTATTTAATATGTGGATATGTTGTTCCTTGTTTGATATGACTATAATACACACTACTGCAACACATGAACGTTGATCAAGTCGTTGTTTAAAGTCGTATACTTTATCGAAATATACTTAATAATTTACCGGTTTATATAGTTTGTGTTAAAGTTAAATATAACGGTAATTCACATGACTGCAATACATGAACATTAATGACAATTTGTATTTTATATGTGGATGTGTTGATCCTTGTTTGTTTAGCACATGTATGTTGTAATGAGCTTGAGTGTGGATTTTAGTTTTTTAGAAGAAAAAAAAATATTTTGATAAATTTGACAATTTGTATTTAATATGTGGATGTGTTGTTCTTTGTTTGTTTAACACATGTGTGTTGTAATAAGCTTGAGTGTGGGTTTTAGATTTTAGAAGAAAAAAAATGTTTTGATAAATCTAAACTCTCCTATTGCTTATAAGCAAGTTATATGTAAAATTAAATGTCTCTTCAATTTTATGAACACTTTCGGATTTAAGTAATTGATACATCCCAAATATTATCAAATGTAAAATATATGTTGTTAAATCATGTATTTAGATGTAAATTAGCCTATATGTTTTGATTTATAATCAATCCTCATATGTTGAAACTCCTTTTGTACATTTTGTTTCTGTTTCGTTGTATTTCGCTTGTTGTTGTTTTTTTTCACATGTGGTATTTTATATTTTCTCTGTTTTTATGTTTTTCTGTTGAAATGTATGAAGATAGAATGTATCTTGTACATCTTTTGTGTAACTGTATATATATTTACAGTAGAGAAACCAACTGGACATGTTTTCAAATAGAAACTAACTGGACAAGCACACATAAATTAGCATTTACATCACCCTTCACCTCTTTAAATGATTAAATTATGCACTTTGAATGTCAAAGGGCTAAGCAATAAAGACAAACGTATAAAAATCTTCAAATGGTTAGACGAAAAAAAAATAGTATATGCCTATTACAAGAAAGTCACTTGACACCTACTTTAGCACAAACCGTAAAAGAAGAATGGGACGGAGACATCTATCTCAGTGGACAACATACTAATAAACAAGGCATTGCCTTTCTGATAAAAAATAATATAGGGATCACAGTCGAAAACTTTAACGAAATAATAATTGGCAGACAAGCAAGTATAGATATCAAAATACACGAAACACAATTAACATTAATCAACGTTTACGGCCCTAACATAGATGACTCCACATTTTACGAAACATTACAATCCTTTATAATTAACAACCAAGATAAAAACATTATAGTCGGTGGTGATTTCAATACTGTCCTTAACCCATTACTAGATAAAAAGAAGGGAAACCTTTATACGCATCCTAAAAATAGAAACATTTTAAATAACATAATTGAAAACTACAATATGATAGACATCTGGCGTACTGTAAATCCAAACGAAAGCAAATTCACCTGGCACTCAAACACAAAACCAACAATATTCTGCAGATTAGACTATTTTTTAATATCTGAATCTCTTTGTAATATTATTGACACATGCAGCATAAAACCAGGATTCATGACTGACCACTCCCTAGTTGAACTTAAAGTACACAAAATACAACCTGAAAGAGGCCCAGGATACTTTAAAATCAATAACAGCATATTATTAGATACACAATACCAAACGCAAATAAAACAAGAAATACTCAATAAAGTTCAAAATAATAAAGATGCAAACCCAAACACCTTATGGGAAGTAATTAAAGGAAATATACGTAATACAACGATTAGATACGCATCATTTAAACAAAAAAAACATTCAAACTTTAAACTGAAACCATCAAAATCATTGAAACACTTGAAAAACAATTACATGAAACAAACACAAACGATACAAAAGACATTGAGAATGAAATAACATTAAAAAAACAAGTATTAGAAGGAATTTATCATACACAACTCAATGGAATAATATTACGAGCACGTGCACAGCATGTTGAACACAATGAAAAAAATACAAAATACTTCGCAAACATCGAAAAACGTAGAAGTGAACAAAAAACTGTACACAAATTAGTAGTTAATGGCGAAGATATAACACACAGAACTCAAATACTAGAAGAACAACGTTTGTTTTTCGAAACCCTCTATAAACGAAAACATGTTGAAAATAACGCCCTCTTTAAAAATACACATCATGCTTTAAATCAAGAAGAAAAACAACTGTGCGACGGATTACTTAATGAATATGAATGTGGAATAGCACTTAAAGAAATGCAAAATAACAAAAGTCCAGGATCTGATGGCATCACAGTCGAATTTTATAAAATATTCTGGAACGATATTAAAACACATTTAATTAATTCACTCAACTATTCATTTAACAACAAAAACCTAACTACGCTACAAAAGCAAGTTATAATATCACTCATTCCAAAACCTGGAAAAAACCTAGAATCCTTATCAAACTGGCGCCCGATTAGTCTACTTAACAATGATTATAAAATTGCAACTAAAAGTATTTCAAACAGAATAAAAAAAATATTACCATCAGTCATTTCAAGATCACAATCTGGTTTTATTAAAGGACGATAAATTGGTGAAAATGTACGTCTGATACAAGAATGCATAAATTATTTCAACCAACCAAACAATTCTGGCCTCATCTTTTTTGCAGACTTTGAAAAGGCTTTCGATTCACTAGACCATTCATTTATGTTCTCTTGCTTAGAAAATATGAATTTCGGTGAAAGTCTAATTAAATGGGTAAAACTTTTTTATACCGATATTAACAGTATAATAATTAATAATGGCTTCTTCTCAAACAGTTTTAACATCGAACGAGGGGTACGACAAGGATGTCCACTCTCATCCTCACTATTCATTATATGCATCGAATATCTATCACACTATATCCAATCAAATAAACATATAAATGGAATATCGCTAGAACCTGACGAAGAAATTAAACAGTCGCTATTTGCTGACGACGCAACTTATTTTTTAAATGACAGTATTGACTCATTCAATAATCTTATAGAATCGCTTACCCTTTTTGGAATGGCATCGGGTCTTAAACTTAACAAAAGTAAATACACTGTGCTACGAGTAGGTAAATTTAAACAAAGTAATATTCAACTTAAAAAAGAAATGAAATTCCACTGGACATCAGATGAAGCAACAACGTTAGGAATAACATTCACAAACAATGAAAATGAAACAGTTCTAAAAAACATACTGCCTAAACTACACAAATTTAAAAATTGTTTAAAATCATGGCAGCATCGTAAACTTACACTAATCGGAAAAAACACGGTGTTGAAAACGTTTGCACTACCTAAATTAATTTATACACTAACAGTTCTCCCAAACCCACCAAAAGATATTATTAAAGATATACAATCAGAAATATTTAATTTCATATGGGACGGTAAACCTGATAAAATTAAACAAACTCAGTTAATTCAATCTGTAGAAAATGGAGGTATCCAATTAACGGACATCTACTCATTCTTGAATGCAATCAAATGCAGCTGGGTTAAAAGATATCTAGATAATTCCAATACAAGTAAATGGAAATTATTCTACCAGGAAATCCTAAAAAAATATGGTGACTCCTTACTTTTTGAATGTAACATCAGCAATACCATTTTGCATGAAATTGCAAACGAAAACATATTTCTATCAAATGTTTTATCAGCATGGACTAATGTTACTCATAATCTAGAAACCCAAATCACCAGTAAAACTATTCTATGGAACAATAAAGACATAACTTCAAACAATAAGACTTTTTTCTATAAACATTGGTTTGAAAAAAACATTAAATATGTCGACCAATTGTACGATTACAGAATAAAAGACTTCTATTCTTTTGAGAATATATGTTATATATACGGAATACCTTCAGGCAATTTCCTAATGTATTACACATTGATTAAAAGCATACCCATACATATTAAATCTACAATTAATACAAATAACACACAATGTACTCGAACATCATTCACGGAAAACATACTTGCAAAACAAAACAAAACAAACAAAATATTTTACAAACTACAAATTAAACACCCTGCAGAAAACTCCAAGATTCAAAATAAATGGCAAAGCATTCTTCGAGAACAAGAATTAAATTGGAAACAAATATTTATCATGCCATATAAAAATAACTAAAGATAGCACACTGAGAAACTTTCACTATAAATATGTCCACAGAATCATAGCTACAAATAAATACCTTTTTAAGTGCAACCTATCCAACACAAATTTATGTGATATATGCAGCGAACACATTGAAACAATAGAACACCTTTTCTGGGAGTGCAAGCATATTCAAACTCTATGGAACCAGTTAACAACTTTTCTAGAGAAACAACAATTAAAAATAAAACTGTCTCTCTTAAATATCAGTTTCGGTGTGAATACTTTTAAAATACCAGAAATTAATAACACTGTGAACCACATTATCATATTCATGAAATATTTTATATTTAGCTTCAAATACAAAAAACAAATACCTACTTTCAACTGTTTTATAAACTATTTAAAACTAAAGATCCAAATTGAAAAAGAAATAGCCCTCAACAACGATAAACCTCATATTTTTGAACAAAAATGGAAACACATAAACTTTCATAACCCAGTCCAGTTGTCATCTACCTAACTCTACGCAACTCATCTATAGGATTGATTATTACATTTAAAAATAACAGCATACACCACATGCAACCAAAGCAAAAAAACATTATATTCTAGCATATCATGTATAATATGTGTTTGATATTATTACTGTTGTATGATACCACTTTTGTTTTTGCGTATGCACATACTTACATTGTATGTTTTATATTGAATAAAAAAATAAATAAATAAAAGCTTAGTCTTAAGAGCATTCTCATTGGAAACAGTTTAACATGAATTTGATAATAATTTTGAGATTGACAACTTAAATGTGTGGTAATTGGACCATCTTTTTATCAATCATAATTTTCCCGTTTACAGCTCTCAAACAACATCCAACTGTGTGAGATGCCGATGGACCTACTGCAGAAGATCCTCAAGTCCAACCGGCTGCTCACGTACAATGAGTTCAGCGTGTACCTACTGGCTCTTCATGCAGCTAAATCCCCACCTCCAACTGATGCCTTCCGATAGCACTGTCCTGTCATACTTCAACAGGTTCATTGGTTTATCTCTCATTGATGCCTGCCCATAGCACCGTCCTGCCATACTTCAACAGGTTCATTGGTTTATCTCTCATTGAAGTCGTCCCATAGCACTATCCAGTCCTACTTCAACAGGTTCATTGGTTTATCTTTCATTGATGGCTTCCCATAGAACCAACCTGTCCTACTTCAAAAGGTTCATTGGTTTATCTCTCATTGATGCCTTCCCATAGCACCGTTCTGTCATACTTAAACAGGTTCATTGGTTTATCTATCATTGATGCCTTCCCTCAGCACCGTCCTGTCCTGCTTCAACAGGTTCATTGGTTTATCTTTAATTGTAGCCTTCACATAGCACCGTCCTGTCATACTTCAACAGGTTCATTGGTTTATTTCTCATTGTTGCCTTCCCATAGCATCGTCTTGTCATACTTCAACAGGTTCATTGGTCTATCTGTCATTGAACCTTACCATAGCACCGTCATGTCCTACTTCAACAGGTTCATTGGTTTATATATCATTGATGCCTTCCCATAGCACCGTCCTGTCCTACTTCAACAGGTTCATTGGTTTATCTTTCATTGATGCCTTCCCATAGCACCGTCCTGTCCTACTTCAACAGGTTCATTGGTTTATTTTTCATTGATGCCTTCACATAGCACTGTCCTGTCCTACTACAACAGGTTCATTGGTTTATCTATCATTGATGCCTTCCCTCAGCACCGTCCTGTCCTGCTTCAACAGGTTCATTGGTTTATCTTGAATTGTAGCCTTCACATAGCACCGTCCTGTCATACTTCAACAGGTTCATTGGATTATCTCGCATTGTTGCCTTCCCATAGCATCGTCTTGTCATACTTCAACAGGTTCATTGGTTTATCTGTCATTGAACCTTACCATAGCACCGTCATGTCCTACTTCAACAGGTTCATTGGTTTATATATCATTGATGCCTTCCCATAGCACCGTCCTGTCCTACTTCAACAGGTTCATTGGTTTATCTTTCATTGATGCCTTCCCATAGCACCGTCCTGTCCTACTTCAACAGGTTCATTGGTTTATTTTTCATTGATGCCTTCACATAGCACTGTCCTGTCCTACTTCAACAGGTTTATTGGACTATATTTCATTGATGCCTTGCCATAGCACCGTCCTGTCATACTTCAACAGGTTCAGTGGTTTATCTTTCATTGATGCCTTCCCATAGCACCGTCCTGTCCTACTTCAACAGGTTTATTGGTTTATCTTTCATTGATGCCTTCACATAGCACTGTCCTGTCCTACTTCAACAGGTTTATTGGTCTATATTTCATTGATGCCTTCCCATAGCACCGTCCTGTCATTCTTCAACAGGTTCATTGGTTTATCTATCATTGACGCCTTCCCATAGAACCGTCCTCTCATTCTGCAACAGGTTCATTGGTTTATCTTTAATTGATGCCTTCCCATATCACCGTCCTGTCATACTTCAACATGTTCATTTGTTTATCTCTCATTGATGCCTTCCCAAAGCACTGGCCTGTCATACTTCACCAGGTTCATTGGCTTATCTATCATTGATGCCTTCCCATGGCACCGTCTGCCTACTTCAACAGGTTCATTGGTTTATCTATCATTGATGCCTTCCCTTAGCTGCGTCCTGTCCTACTACAACAGGTTCATTGGTTTATCTATCATTGATGCCTTCCTATAGCACTGTCCTGTTCTACTTATTTATCTTTGATATACAACACATTTGTAATATGTTCGCATACTCAAAATCAATTATGATTTGGTTTATTTTCATATTCAACAAATTTATGAAATGGTCGGATACTGCAAATTACTTATGGCCGCATCATGTGAAAGTGGGTCAAAGGAGATATTTGGCAAATATAGATTCAGATTAGCCTGTGCAAGGGCGCAGTCTAGTCCAGAACTTTGCTGTCGTCTATTAAGTCAGGAGAGATTTTGTGGTCTTTTAACCAGACATTAAAGCCACTGACCAGACTGTGCAGGAGAGATTGTGTGGTCTTTTTACCAGACATTGTAGCCACTGACCAGACTGTGCAGGAGAGATTTTGTGGTTTTTTTACCAGTCATTAAAGCCACTGACCAGACTGTGCATCTCAGCCTGGTCAAAAGCTGCCTCAGCCCCATATGGCATACGATCCCATGAGCATGCTGATGCTCTAGTGTATAATTGCCCATCAAAATTCAACAGATGTGTTATAAGAAGCTTTTTGTGAAGAAAATCCAACATTTAAACAAATTATGTGCTATGTAAATAAAAGTGTTCCATTATGATGTTATCTTTTTCCTTTGATATCTAACACATTAAATATATGGTACAATAATATCTAGGTTGTTTGATAACATAATCAGTAACTAAAGGATTATGGAGTAATGGCTACTTAATGATTTGAAATTCAGATGTTAGCTTCAGCCGATATTCACGAGTCTAGGCAGTCTATACTGGGGGACATATTGTTTTTGCCTTGTCTGTTTGTTGGTTTGTTTGCGTCAAACTTTAACATTTGCCATAACTTTTGCAATATTGAATATAGCAACTTGATATTTAGCATGCATGTGCATCTCATGGAGCTGCACATTTTGAGTGGTGAAAGGTCAAGGTCATTATTCAAAGTCAAAGGTCAAATATATGGGGGGATAAAGTGTCTAACAAACACATCTTGTTTGAGCATACAATATCTTTATTAACATTTTGTGATTTACCATATTGCAAAGAAAAACAACTTATTTTCTTCAAGATTTGACATTTGATTTCAAGAATTGCTTAACCTAGGGGTGAACAGGGGCAATGTCCCCATGGTTTAATAAAACATGACCATGTTTGTTGTTCAGTTTGCCGAAAACTTCATCGTTCGTTGAGAGAGACGATGGTCAGATCTACTCACCAATGTTCTCTGCTGTTCGTTTACATGGAATCCTTGATAGTAAGTATTGATGGGACAATATAAGAATACTGAATTTTATTTTATGCTTTCCGGTTGTTTATAGAGAAACATCAGTAAATTAAAACTGATAATTTCACTGTTTCAAACAGTGAAAATAAACAGTGAAAATTATCGATAATTTGCACTGTTTATTGTGAAATGACGTCATTTTTTTGAAAAAATGACGTCATTATGCCAGCGAATTTATTTAATTAAACTTTTTAACAATTTATATAAACTGTGAAAAAAAGCATAAAATAAAAATAAAATGAGTTGGATTCGGTGGAATATCGATTGTAATTCACTCATGATCATAGAAAATATATATTTTCACTCGTGGCTGAGCCACTCGTGAAAATATTATTTCTATGATAACTCGTGAATTAAAATCAATAATCCACCGAATCCAACAAATATCCTTTATATTTTAATAGAATTATACATTCTGTCTTTGTAAATTAATGATTTTGATGTTCTTTCCTGAAATGCTCCTTTATTTCCTTCACCACACATCTAAATGTCTACATGTGATTTATTTTGTCACAGACTAAAAGTACAGTCCCTTTACTTGTAAAGAGAATTTTCTTTGTAACCTTCGTAAAGAGTGCATGCTTTCATAAATGAAATCAGAAACAAGACTGCTGTATGAGGAAATTTAAAAAATCCGCTTTTCACCAAAGCTTTATTCCAACTTTCATTCATATTGTCTGATTATTGGCATTTTTGCTGTCTATTTACATGTTGATGCATGCAATCTCATGCCTCTTTCCATAAGATTTTCTTATTAAAATATGATTTTGTTACGCAAGAAACGTAATTAGCACATTGCCAGTCACATATTGTCAGCTCCATGCAGTATTTGAAAGTCTATTCTTTGCCAAACATAATTAATTCTTAGATGTAATCAATACTCTCTCAAGATATTGCAACTGTAAGAACATATTTTCTGGTTATTTGTATGTTCTTGTAAGAAGATTTTGTAAGAAAGAGCACCGATCGACACTGGTGTCTTTTTAATAAATATGACAGGGAGTCATGTCTGACTGTTAACAAAAGCAATACTTAGTACAAGTACTTAGTATGTGTGTAGTATGGATTTGTTCACATAAAAATCACTTGAATAATGCCAGAAGCAGTCACTTTGAGAGTTATAATGCTTATCTTGTCAAGACCGACCGTAAGTGTCAATAAAAATTGACCATGCTCTGTGAAATAGGGGTTTAATGCATATGCGCAAAATGTCGTCCCCGATTTGCTTTTGCAGTCTGCGCAGGCTAATCATAGACGAAACTTTCTGCCTAAACTGGATTTTTGCTAAAAAGAGGCATTCTTCAATTGACAAATATGATAAAAGCGAAAAGTGTCGTCACTCATTAGCCTGTGCAGAATGCAGAAGCTAATCTGGGACGACACTTTATGCACATGCATTAAACCTCCTTTTCACAGAGCACGACCCAAATATTTAATAATCATGATATGTAGATATGATGTAGACGGCACAGGCTAAACTTGGACAACACTTTACGCACATGCATTAAAGGGGCCTTTTCACAGATTTTGGCATGTTTTAAGTTTGTCATTAAATGCTTTACATTGATAAATGTAATCATTGGATATAAAAAGCTCCAGTAAAAAAATCAAGAATAAAATATAAAAAAAAGAAAGAAAAGGTAACCCTCAGCAGGAATCGAAGCACTGACCCCTGGAGTCCTGGAGTAAAAAGTCTACCACTTAGACCACTAGACCATCCTTCCAGATACAATATCAGACGTATTTTATACTTTATATAAGCAATCCTCTTAGTTTCCCAAAATATAACAACAACAACAGAACTCTTCAATTTATTGATTCGTTTCGCATTGCAACGATTATAATTTTTGGGTTTTTAAATCGTCAAAAGATGCATATAACAGCTATTTTAGAGCATGGTAAATTTTCAGTATTACTGTTTGCTCACAAATATCATAACTATAACGAAAATTTGCGAATCTGAAACAACTTTTTTCACTTTTGTCAATTTACCCAAACGTGAAAAGGCCCCTTTAGACCCCCTTTTCACAGGTTATGGCCCAAATTTTTAATCATCATTAAGTGTAAATATGATTTTCACTTTTTTTATTTCCCAGTGATACACATGATCCTAAGTTATTTTCAATTGAATAAAGCTGACAAAGCAATGAGTGATTAGGGGTCATGTCTGTTTCCAATGTCTTGCTGATAAAACTTGCCATGTGTACAGGACAATATTACTTTCTGTTTATTTTAGCTGGGAACATCCAGGACATGCAGCTGATGAATATCCTGCCCAGAGAGACCCTCATGGACCACCTGTCCCAGCATTACCACCCTGTAAGTATCCCGCACAGAGAGGCCCTCATTGACCTCCTGTCCCAGCATTACCACTCTGTAAGTATCCTGCCCAGAGAGGCTTTCATCGATCTCCTGTCCCAGCATTACCACTCTGTAAGTATCGTGCCCAGAGAGACCCTCATTGAAATCCTGTCCCAGCATTACCACTCTGTACGAATCCTGCACAGAGAGACCCTCATTGACTCCCTGTCCCAGCATTATCACTCTGTTAGTATCCTGTCCAGAGAGACATTCATTGACCTCCTGTCCCAGCATTACCACTCTGTAAGTATCCTACCCAGAGAGGCTCTCATTGATCTCCTGTCCCAGCATTACCACTCTGTAAGTATCCTGTCCAGAGAGGCTCTCATTGACATACTGTCCCAGCATTACCACTCTGTAAGTATCCTGCCCAAAGAGACCCTCATTAACCTTCTGTCCCAGCATTACCACTCTGTAAGTATCCTGCCCAGAGAGACTCTCATTAACCTCCTGTCCCAGCATTACCACTCTGTAAGTATCCTTCCCAGAGAGACCCTCATTAACCTCCTGTCCCAGCATTTCCACTCTGTAAGTACCCTGTCCAGAGAGACAATAATTGACCTCCTGTCCCAGCAATACAACTCTGTAAATATCCTGCCCAGAGAGACCCTCATTGACCTCCTGTCCCAGCATTACCACTCTGTAAGTATCCTGCCCAGAGGACCCTTATTGACCTCCTGTCCCAGCATTACCACTCTGTAAGTACCCTGTCCAGAGAGACCATCATTGACCTCCTGTCCCAGCATTACAACTCTGTAAATATCCTGCCCAGAGAGAACCTCATTGACATCCTGTCCCAGCATTACAACTCTGTAAATATCCTGCCCAGAGAGACATTCATTGACCTCCTGTCCCAGCATTACCGCTCTGTAAGTATCCTACCCAGAGAGGCTCTCATTGATCTCCTGTCCCAGCATTACCACTCTGTAAGTATCCTGTCCAGAGAGGCCCTCATTGACATCCTGTCCCAGCATTACCTCTCTGTAAGTATCCTGCCCAAAGAGACCCTCATTAACCTTCTGTCCCAGCATTACCACTCTGTAAGTATCCTGCCCAGAGAGACTCTCATTAACCTCCTGTCCCAGCATTACCACTCTTTTAGTATCCTGCCCAGAGAGACCCTCATTAACCTCCTGTCCCAGCATTACCACTCTGTAAGTACCCTGTCCAGAGAGACCATCATTGACATCCTGTCCCAGCAATACAACTATGTAAATATCCTGCCCAGAGAGACCCTCATTGACCTCCTGTCCCAGCATTACCACTCTGTAAGTATCCTGCCCAGAGAGACCCTTATTGACCTCCTGTCCCAGCATTACCACTCTGTAAGTACCCTGTCCAGAGAGACCATCATTGACCTCATGTCCCAGCATTACAACTCTGTAAATATCCTGCCCAGAGAGACCCTCATTGACCTCCTGTCCCAGCATTACAACTCTGTAAATATCCTGCCCAGAGAGACATTCATTGACCTCCTGTCCCAGCATTGCCGCTCTGTAAGTATCCTGCACAGAGAGGCCCTCATTGACCTCCTGTCCTAGCATTACCACTCTGTAAGTATCCTGCACAGAGAAGCCCTCATTGACCTCCTGTGCCAGCATTACCACTCTGTAAGTATCTTGCTAAGAGAGACCCTCATTGACCTTCTGTCCCAGCATTACCACTCTGTAAGTATCATGCCCAGAGAGACCCTCATTGACCTCCTGTCCCAGCATTACCACTCTGTAAGTATCCTGCTCAGAGAGACCTTCATTATTGACCTCCTGTCCCAGCATTACCACTTTGTAAGTATCCTGCCCAAAGAGACCCTTATTGACCTCCTGTGCCAGCATTACCACTCTGTAAGTATCCTGCCCAGAGAGGCCCTCATTGACCTCCTGTCCTAGCATTACCACTCTGTCAGTATCCTGTCCAGAGAGACCCTCATTGACCTTCTTTCGCAGCATTACCACTCTGGAAGTATCCTGCCCAGAGAGACCCTCATTGATCTCCTGTCCCAGCATTACCACTCTGTAAGTATCCTGCCCAGAGAGACCCTAATTGACCTCCTGGCCCCTACCCCAGCATTACCACTCTGTAAGTATCCTGCCCAGAGAGACCGTCATTGACCTCCTGTCCCGTCATTACCACTCTGTAAGTAGCCTGCCCAGAGAGGCTCTCATTGACCTCCTGTCCCAGCATTACCACTCTGTAAGTATCCTGCCCAGAGAGGCCCTCATTGACCTGTGCCAGCATAACCACTCTGTAAGTATCCAGCCCAGAGAGACCCTCATTGACCTTATGTCCCATCATTACCACTCTGTAAGTATCCTGCCCAGAGAGACCCTCATTGACCTCCTGTCCCAGCATTACCACTCTGTAAGTATCCTGACCTGAGAGGCCCTCATTGACCTCCTTTCCCAGCATTACCACTCTGTAAGTGTCCTGCCCAGAGAGGCCCTCATTGACCTGTGCCAGCATTACCACTCTATAAGTATACTGCCCAGAGAGACCCTCATTGATCTCCTGTCCCAGCATTACCACTCTGTAAGAATCCTGCCCAGAGAGACCCTCATGGACCTCCTGTCCCAGCATTACCACTCTGTAAGTATCCTGACCAGAGATACCTTCATTGACCTCCTGTACAAGCATTACCACCTTTTAAGTATCCTGCCCAGAGAGGCCCTTATTGACATCCTGTCGCAGCATTACCACTTTGTAAGTGGCAAGGAGGGCTTATATCTGCCTTGTTTAAATCTGGGCTTTGATATAAGGCACATGGCAAAGCAGGTTTTTATTCTTATTAGCTCACCTGAGTACAAACAGCTGAGGGGGAGCCATCGTGATTAATCTATGCCCAGTGTTTGCTGGTTTGTGTCATCAACTTGTAGTGGGTTAATACTCTAGAGGCCACATTTTTCATCCAATCTTTATAAACTTGATAATAATATTTATATTTGACAATATCTAGTTCGAATCTGGTACACTCTCTTTCAAAAACTAGATCATTAGCTCAAACCTTAGAAAAATCTTGTTATCACTCTACATCCCACATTTATGACCCAGATTTATTTCAACTTGGCCTGATCGTTTATCTTCGCAATATCTGTTTATCTGTAAAATATCTGGGCAAATATTTAATCTGGGTCACATGGGTCCTAAAACTATGTCACAAGGTCAAAATTCCAAGAAAAGACTTTTGACTACGTTAGTGGCCTCTTATGACTCCATCTTGATAAAAAACTTTGTATCAATGTTAAAAGTCGGATTTTAACTGCTTGATTTTGCAGTGGTAAAATGTTAACCTGCATTAACTAGTAGGCTGGGTTTATCTGCTAGTGATTCGCTGCTAACATCAGAGTGTTTATAAATAAAACACGTGTTTGAGCAGACAGCCATTTGGAATAGCATTGCATCTGTATTTACATGTAAACTTGATTTGAGTCATTCGCTAGCTATTGGCTAGCTATTGGAGAGAAGTTCATAACCTTTCTAGTGGGCGGTGCTTAGCATTTACAGGGAAATTTAAATTTCAAGCAGACAACAAAAACCTTTTTCTGTAAGTCAATAACTATATAACTTTTACCCACCAAGTTACACATACATATTTTTTGTATGCTAAAGTATATGTATGCCAAATTTCATTGGAAAATATTAAATACAAACTTAAATATTATGAAAATAATCAATTTTGTTTTCTGCTGTTTACACACCAGTGTACAACTGAAATGTAGACATTTTGTGAGTTTGTGGCCCTTTTATACTGCTTCTCCGGTGTTTAACTTATTAATAAAAATATTAAGTAAAGATAGAATCGGGGTCAAAGAACTAGGTTACTAGGTCAAAGCTTAGTAAAACTTTATTACCACTATTGATGAAATTTAGTTGGAATGTTTATCTTGACAATATGTGTCTTGTTTTGAGAAAACTGTGCATAATGCATGTGCGTAAAGTGTCATCCCAGATTAGCATGTGCAGTGCGCACAGGCTAATCAGGGACGACACTTTCCACTTAAACTAGATTTTCGGTAAATAGGGACTTCCTTTAAACGAAAACTACCATTAAAGCGGAAAGTGTCATCCGTGATTAGCCTGTGCGGACTGCACATGCTAATCTGGGATGACACTTTACGCACATGCATTATGCACAGTTTTCTCAAAACAAAGTTGGTGTCTATTTTTATCAGAAGCTTTGTAAATACATGCAAAGGAAAGGAAAGATTTTTATCATGAGCTTTGTAAATACCAACCATGTTACGGTAGGTTTTTATTAGGAACTTTAAGAATACAAGGCTTAAATTATTATTAAAAAATTAGGCTCGGTTTAGTTAAAATTATTAATAATAAAAAGATCATTGATTGATTACTTTTTAAAATATTGGCATCAATGCTTGATACCAGCCCTGTATTTGAAAAAAAATATTCAGCTTCAAGGTGGTGGGGATATGTCCCTGATGAAGAACTTTAATACCTGCGCCATTAGTCAAGGCTTTGTGATTGATTCGGTAAGCTGGTCATTGCAAATTCTACATGTTGATTGAATGCACATATATTGCTCTGCTATAATTAAGGTTTTATTGGTCTAAGACATTATTTAATCTTTTGTAATGGATATTGTTGTATTGTGGTATCTGGCGATACAAAATCTGTCATTTGTCTTTTTTCTGGAAGACTGATCAACTAATAATGTCGTATATTATATTTAAGCAGACTGTTATTATACCCCAACAAACAAAGTTTAGAGGGGTATATAGGATTGGGCTTGTCTGTCGGTCGGTCTGTCGGTCGGTCCGTATTAAATGTCCGCTCTCTAATTCAAGTTGTTTTCATCAGATCTTCACCAAATTTGTTAAGATGTTGTATCTAGATGATGTCTAGGTCAAGTTCGAATATGGGTCATGCTGGGTCAAAAACTAGGTCACGGGGTCACTTAGTGAATTTTAAACATTTATCATGGTCCCCCTCTCTAATTCAAGTTCTTTTTGTCCAATCTTCACCAAACTTGATCAGATGTTGTATCTAGATGATGTCTAGCTCAAATTCGAATATGGGTCATGCTGGGTCATTAACTAGGTCACAGGGTAACTAAGTGCGTTTTAAAAATTGAACATGGTGTGCGCTTACTAATGCACGTAGTTTTAATCCGAGCTTGACCAAACTTGATCAGAAGTTGTATCTAGATGAAGTCTAGGCTTAGTTTGAATATGGGTCATGCCGGGTCATAAACTAGGTCACGGGGTCACTTAGTGCGTTTTAAACATTCAGCATGCTGTCTGCTCTCTTATTCAAGTAGTTTTCATCCCATCGTCACCAAACTTGGTCAGAAGTTTTATGTAGATGATCTCTTTGCCAAGTTTGAACATGGGCCATACCGGGCCAACAACTAGGTCACGGGGTCACTTAGTGCGTTTTTTAACATTAATCATGGTGTCCGCTATCTATTTCAAGTAGTTTTCATCAGATCGTCACAACACTTTTTCAGAAGTTTTATCTAGATGATCCCAGGGCCAAGTTCGAACATGGACCATGCTTGATCAAAGACTAGGTCACGGGTACACTTAGTATGTGTTACACATTCAGCATGGTGTCTGCTCTCTTATTTAAGTAGTTTTCATCTCACCTTCAGAAGTTGTATCAAGATGATGTGTAGGTCAAGTTCGAACATGGGCCATGCTGGGTCAAAAACTAGGTCATGGGGTCGCTTAGTGCGTTTTAAACATTGAGCATGGTGTTTGCTATTATTTTTGAAGACAACATGCAAAATATTCTGGGTCAATGCGGCATGTGGGGGTATTCGTCACGTCAGTGACAAAGCTCTTGTTAAAAAATATGTAATATATTTGACACTTTTAATGGAAATAAAAACAAAACGTGTGCGAAACAAAACACCTTATCTTTTTGATTGATCTTCTTATGGATGTAATTTCTTTAATGTTGCAAGATATGCATAATTGTTTGTTGATGATTGGAATTTCTAAGCTGCTTTAAAAAGCAATTTTACTTGCAAAGCAGCAAGCTGAACAGTTGTCCGACAATAATATAAAACTGATTTCGTGCAAATTAAAATGGGTCCAGAAAATTAAAGAGAAATGTTTGATCTTTGGTAAACTATAATTGTTTGTATCTCAATCATGCTATAGTAACAAGGCCACCCATTGGTCCTAAATCATGAAAGTCCTAAATAGTGTATACATCATTACGGTAAGTACCGGTAAGTGTCTTATTTGCACATTTAGTTTTTCCTATGAAGTGAGTAAAACTGTGATGTTTTGTTATTTTTAATTTGTGACTTTTATTGCTATTGTTAGCTCGGCGTTTTCGGAGAAAACCCGAGGTATTGTCATAGCCAGCTCGTCGTGTCCGTCGTCGTCCGCCGTCTTACGTCCGCGTTGTGCTAAAACCTTCACATTTTGCTCTAAAATCAAAGTGCTTCCACCTACAACTTTGAAACTTCATATGTAGCTACACCGTCATGAGTTATTCACACCACACCCATTTTTGGGTCTCTAGGTCAAAGGTCAAGGTCACTGTGACCTTTAAAAATAAAATTAAAAAAATTCTGACAAGCATTCGCAGCCGAGCGTGGCACCCGTTATGCGGTGCTCTTGTTTCTTCTTATGTTTATCACAAGTACTTTAATTAAGTAATGCTATTAGAGCACTTTCTAAGCAGCTCATGTTTCAATAAGTCTGACCTGTTTAAACAGGACAAATGTACCATTCAATAAATTAGAACTATGAAGACAACATATGAAAATTACCTTTCCATGATGAATTCAAAAAACTTATTTTAATGTTTTTGTGTGATGATGATTGTAATATGGCCATATTTTTATGGAAAGGAAAGAAGGATAATTTAAAAAGTGATCTCTTACAACATGTCTTAAGGTCTTTCCGGTAAAAAGAGTACTAGCTATCTATCTGACTTAATTTACTCTCTAATGTAATTTACTTCCGATTAACCTTTGGGTGCATCTCCTCAAACAGATACAGTTAAATAACCTCAATATATGTCAGATAGTAAAGAAAGGTTTAATAACCTCAATATATGTAAGATCGTAGAGAAAGACATTTTCACTCGACCAGTTTTGCTGAATAAATGCCCTGTTTTCGTCCACTGCAGAATCTTAAGTAGATGTGTCTGTATGCAACCTGTGTTTTGGGGGCATTTATGTCCTTGACACATTTCTAGTCTCTGTCTTCTTTTGCAGGACCCTCTGTACCACTCAGAAATCCTGTCTCTTCATGGATTCCATTTTTAACTGAAGGGGGTAGGCTCCAGAGACGGAATCTACTCCTTCTACATGCAGGGTTTGTCTTACCTTCAATAAAAGATGAATCTTAATGAAATGATTTTATATTTAAATCAATTGAAAAATCTTGGACTTTACTGTTTTTGAAGCATGACTAAAAAAGAATCATAATTAAACCATTACCATTGTTAAACAGGCATCAACCTGAGTAGGCATGGTTGAAAGTCCGTTATTAACACCAGAAACTCTTGTAGCTTGCTTACAAAAAAGATTCATGTTCAGCTGCACAATTTTAATCTTGTTACTCTGAGCGTGTTCAATACCAATTAACCGTATTCTTTAAAATTCAAGACAAAGAAAATACATATTAATATACAATAATATAAAAATGAAAAGAAATGTAAACTTAAGGAATATTAAAAACTGTTTCTGCGTATATTAGGGTGCTTTTAAAAGTTGAACAAAATCTTTTTCCCTCATGACATGTTTGTTTTCAGCGTCTGAAGCCAGGTGACCCAGTGTTGAGTTTACGTCAGTGTGAGCGTCAGACGTTCTCCATGAGGGCTGACAGAGAGGTGCGTTACTGCATCATGGCTCAGTATGTCAAGAAAGGGGAAAATCAGCTTAAAACCACTGGCATAAAGAGCCAGAAGTTTGCACTGGGTGAGAAGACCAGTAAATCTGAGGTGAGCTTGAAGTCCTGATCCATTGCTAACTACTTACTTATGAACTCTTTTCAGATGTATAACGTATTTGGTGCAGAATTCAATGTAAAATTGCATATGTTTTACTTACATTTAGCACTATTGCATGACATTTTTGTAATGCCCTTAATGTTTCATACACATTACAAAAAAAATAAACTTGCAGCTTTCAGTTGTTAATTTTTTAATCGAATGGCATTTTGTTAAAATTAGCTACATGTTTTAGCTATGAACATGAGGAAATGGTACAATGTCCTATTTGATTTAAATGCTTAAACCAGATATGTTTGCAAACATGTTCTTGAAGTTTGAGAAGCAGTGAATGGGCAAGTTATCTACTGTAACTTAAGGTGGGTTCCCACTGCCGATCCGATCAACTCGATCATCTTGATCACCAAAATTTCCCGACCAAGCTCGACTAAAATGGGTATACACGACTTCTTCTCGACCTCTTGTCGATAACACACGACTCCAACACGACTTATTCACGACGTCCAGTCAACCATCTTTCCGATTTTCGCTCGATCATCTCATCCTATACGCGAGCCCTATACGATCTCAGCCCGACCAAGTGGACCTCAGCTCGATCGCCACCAGATCTTCACTCGACCAGATCGTGATGGTCGTACTACAGTCGTACAAAGTCGCGAACGGTCGTTTATTGAAACTTTGAGAATAAAACCGTCAAACATTGTTGTTACTAATCACTTTAATCATCATGATTTTATTTACAAGTTTTAGCAGTATCAGTCGCCTTTTTGCCATTTCTTGGCATCTTTGGATGTTTACTCGTCTGATTCTAAGAAGGTTATGAGAGACAAGCACGACATTTTGCATGTGAGTTTTGTTTAAGTGACATAAGGTCGTGTATGGTCGAATAGCGATCGAGAAGTGATCGTGTACGGTCGAGTAGCCGTCGGGCAGCAGTCTAGTAAATCTGTACATCAAATCGAATAGAGGTCAAGTGGATCGTGTTGCGATCTAAAATAAGTCGGGTAGAGGTCGAGCGGATCGGGTAGAGATCGTGTAAAAGATGTCAATCCGATCGCCACACGATTGCTTTACGATCAACTCGATCTTCTACTCGACTAATACACGACCACTTGCCGAGCGCTTCTCGATCCATTTCCTACTCGACCGCTACTCGATATTTTTTTGACATGTCAAAAAATATCTGGTAGGAGGCCCGACCAATGCCGACCTACCCGATCGCCCCCGATCACTCATGCCGACCGAACCAGACCAGTACCCGACCGCTTGGTCGGGCTTGATCGAGTTGATCTGATCGGCAGTGGGAACCCAGCTTTAATGCATTGAACAATATTGAGTGGTAAAATACTCTACATATTTAAAATTCAATGATATTTGAGTAATTGGCTGTTATATGTGTATTTTCAGGTGTTACAAGTGGTTGGCGTAGAGAAGTCATTATACATCCAGTTTTCTGTACTATTCCCCACTTCTTTAGATGACAGTGACATGACATTTTCATGTCTCTCTTAGGATATATCAATGTTTTCATACCATGACAATTTTTGTGTGAAGCACTGACATTTCTTGCAAGTTTATTTAGATTATCTAAATGTAATACAAGTTTGCCAAAAGTATAGTTATCCTTTGTTATGGTTTGCAATTATAAGCTAATGCTTTAAATTTTGATCATTCCCACAGGTTGTTTGATACTCATCAATGAATACATCTTTGCGTTCACATTTATAATGACCTGGAATTTATAATAACTAAATTATAAAACAATTGATTTGCAGGTATTAATTGATTTTATCATATTTCCAATAAAAGCAGGAATAAGCCTTTTGAAATGCTTTCTTCAAAGTACATGTGCTTTATAGTGTGAAATATGGCACTACTGCAAAATTAAGACATTATAGTATGGGATTGGGTTTGGGTGTAAGAATAATGTAAGCAACTTTTAGCATCAGTTTTAATTAAGATTGACATATATTTGATTAATATTTTGAATGTTCCAACATGAAATTAAGTTATAAATATATTCAATACTTGATTTATTATATCATGCTATTTATTGCATTTAATAAAAAAGACCAGCAGTAACCAAGAAATTCAAACCTGTTATTATTCTCAATATTGAACAGTATTGTTATTGTATTCAGGGACCTTTAATTAAAACTAAAATGCAGAGATCTTTTTGCTAATATATTTTTCATTCACGATATGTATTAATTAAATTCAATTAATTAGATAAAATCAACTGACATTACCACAGTGAGATGTAACTTAGGCTAGTAAATCTTCATTTATAGAGTTTTTTTTTTGTTGAAGTTGTTATTGATAATCCTTTTTGATTTGTTATGTATTAATTACTAAAAAATGAAAACATAAATGGTGTTATTTAACAATTTCTCAAGAATTTCATTCGTTATTTAGTGTATGGTTATAAACGTGCACGTCCTAATTGTTTGTAAGTGCTTTTTATATTTATGTTAAAACTGTTAGGAAAATTGATGAAAATATTGATGATCTTTTGTTTAACCCTTTCCCGATCAAAAGCAAAGTGAAAATGGCTATATCTTTATTCATGTTTTTTTTTCCTGTTTTCTGCTTATAAGTATCTTTGGGTTTGAAATGAAGCCTTTGCAAATTGAATCTAGTAAGGAAGGTTTTTAATTAACAGGATTTCTAAGGGACTACAAACGCATCAAAATACGTGTTTTAGCCTGAAAGGGCAAACAAATATAGTTTTTTTAATAATGGATAGTTATGGTGACAATTAATTATGCATACTCAAATGATTACATCTTGGCTGTTTTGATTTATGTCTTAATTCTTCCCACACCATGATATTTGTAGTTTTTAAACGGGTTGTAAATGTATTTACTATGAACTTATTTCATGATCAGTATTTTATTATTGAATGTATGAATTTTGATGCATCTTGGTTATTATCAGTTTTGTTGAGTGATTTTCATCCATCTATTAATTTTTCTAGGAACACGTTTGTGTATGTGTTTCATGTTTTATGAGCCATGGGTGTGTTTTGTGTATTTTTCATTTCACATAACACAACCTTATTTTAAATAATTGACTTGAAACCTCTTTTCTGGTACTGCCTGCGTAAAAAGATAGTTTAGGTATTTTTAAATATATTTAATGCTAATTTTTAATAATGTTAACAACTGTGTTATAGATAGTCGCATCTTTTAATCATGTTACCTCTGTGATAATTAATATGCTCAACACGGATTTGTGTTTTGTTGACGTTGTTGTGTTATTTCACGAAATAAAAAATTCTCTAAAATGAGGTGTTGTTAGTCCTTGATTTTCAGTTATTGAATCATTAGTAGTATCGAACATTTGGAATTTTATTACACCACCATGCTATCTTATATGATAAGACATTGCATTTGTAGCACAAGTTGACATCTCTTGCCAAAGATAATTACTGATCTTCTTAAGAATAAAAATGAATGTTACAGCGCAAATTAATGTCATATACACAAATAAAAAAATATTTTAGTCATATAAAAATTGTCGGATAACACCCTTCCTTTGGGAAATTTAGGTAATAACAATATGAATATACACTTGGATTTGATATCAAATAAGTTTAATAGTACATGTACTCCTGATTAAGAACAACGTTAAAAACAAATGTTTATATATTGATAATCATCAGTGAAAACAAAGACGATGGTGAGATCAATCAGAAGTGTGCCATTTTCTTAGAACTTTACATGGTATCATTGGAAGAAAGTATTAAGGGTTTAAAATAAGAATTGTGAATTCTTTAAATAAAAAAACAAACAACTTCTGTTATTCAATAACTTAATTTATGCACTGCAAACTTAAATGTATAGTTATAAGAGTTCTTGTTCAAATTGTTGTTGTGATTTGTTTTATGCATGCTATTAAGTCGGATGCTTTTTTGTTCACATCAAGTCCTAAGGACAAATAATTGTAGCAAAATGTCAACATTCTTTCTTGAAAAAAGGTCCTTTGTTGTCGTCTTTGGTTTTATAGTAATTACAACTTCAAACCATAAAATACCTTTACTCGAAATAGTTTTAGCTCCGCTTTGTTCTTGTAAGTTTTGTTTGAAAAACAACAACAATAATACACACACGCACACTTAAATGTATGTTTTCTAATAAGAGTGTTTCAGGGAATTAAAGTTTTTAGGTGACCTTTTCAGTGCTGTTCATGTCCTTGTATGATGTTTACAAACCAAGATGTCATACATGTACCGGAACAGGTCTCTGATATCTTTGAATGAGATTATATTAAAAAACAACGCCATGATCTATATTAATTTTACACGAAAAATGTTTCAGAAAAATCTGTGCTTTGCATATAGTAACATTTTCCGTCATTTAGTTCAGTAGCAATTGTCTTTTATTTAGAAGATTTGAGGGAGTCCAGGAAATATGGTGAAACTGTGGTGTAGATAGTGACAGTAATTGCTAGTCTGGATGGGCCATAGCTCTGTGTGTAAATTACCTTAATAGACAGTATTCATGATTATCCAATTACCATTCCACGGCAAATATTGACTACTTAATACGCCTTATAGCGGTGAAACCCTGGACGTGATGGAATCTACCACGTTACTTCTCTCAGCTTGAATTTGACATAAAACGCATTAAATGAGACAAATATTTTTTCGTGTAATTCTGCTAAAGTCTTAAATGCATTATCGTTCAGTAATTGAATCTGATAGGAATTGAACAGAATTGAGCATCCGTTAATATGTACTGTATTCAATTACTCCTGTTGAAAGCACAGGAGGGAATCCCGTATTATTATATATATATATATATATATATATATATATATATATATATATATATATATATATATATATATATATATATATATATATATATATATATTGCTTTAAAAGAAAGAAGGAGTGCAACTTCATTTGCCGTAAAACTACACCATCTTTACTGTAAACCATGTAACTCGAACAATTGTTCTTGTTCTCAAACAAACTCTTTTTCATTTGATTTATTAGTTCGATAGCAGGAAAAGCCAAACAATGGCAAAAAAGACAGCAACTAACTATTTCAGTGCTGGAACCGAATTTTGAAGGCCTTTGAAAACAGTTTGGATCCAGATGAGATGCCAAAAAACGTGTCGTCTCATCAGGATCCAAACTGTTTGCTATTCTGATAGTATTCTTTGAAAAAATCGAAGAAAATGCTAATTTTAGAGATTCAGCAGACGACATTTTAGCAGACAACAAATTTCCCAGCATGCAAAGGGCTAATGTCAGAAGCCAAAGAGTGTGGTCAGGAACATCCTGTGCGGATATAAAGAAATTATACAAGGCTGGTTTGGCAGGCCAGACAATGATTATGACAGCCAGAATTAAATTCTGTCAGAATCTTTCTGAATTCTCATCTATCAAAGTTCAGGTTATCTATCTAATGGTGTTGTGTGTCATTTGAAAAAATCTGCAGCATAAGAGGTGTGTGTGGAACTGGTCATATAACTGACACAACATCCATTTTGATTGGCATCCTTATGTTCGTCAGGCTGGAAATATATTGGAGAAACAAATATGCTTCTATATTCTTGCCGACCTATTCAAACCCAGCTTGTGCTATCCAGAGTTGTCCATAATGTGCCATCAGTTCATAAATTGCTCATATTTGATGTGAACATTTCTCTGTATGAAATCTCTTCGTGTTCCTTTGTCCAAAGATCCCAAATTGAATACATTTAATATTTAAATTATAAAATATATACATGTATAAAATATATGGGTTGTCCTTAGAAACAGAGCCTAATTGGAATAAATTTCACATTTCATATCATTAAATATTGATGAACTTGCTTTGTTTTCATAAGAAACGGAACCCAAATGTAATAAGTTTAACATTAAATATTATTAAATGTTAAAAGCCCAATCGGAAAAAAACAACAACATTCAATATTTATAAAGTTTAGTCCTTGCATCACCCAGATTGCTTGGGCTTGTTATCAGGGAATGCATGCCAGATATATCCTAATTTTAGTCCTTTTTGATGTTTTGTCCTTCCATCCAGACATGGCCAATTTGCCCTGACGTTTGTAAAGTGATGCTTGTTCTTGTATCCGGACAAACGGCATCCGGACAATCGCCACCCTGTGTTTGTTGCATACCCGGACAGTCTGCACCTTGTAAATTTGTCGACCAGGACAATTGGCACCCGATTTAATTGTTAACCCGGACAATCAGCACCCGATTCAAGGCGATCGACTAAGCCCGTCAGCACCTTGTTGAACTTATAAGTCTAATCCGCTAATTGGTTTGGTAAACGAGATGATTAATAAATCCCGTCAAAAAATGTGTTATCAAACTAATTTAAGTGCTAATTGGTTTGATAAGTAATTTCATATTATTGTTAAACGGAGGAAATGATATTTCTGCGTGGACTACCTATGTCTTTAAATGTTTATAGATACATGTACTATTTGACAACAAAATAAATAACAGGAAGGAAATTACGACTGGCTTGCATTTTCCTTACCCCAATATACATATGTATATATATATATATATATATATATATATATATATATATATATATATATATATATATATATATATATATAACACGGAGATAGAACTCCTTTTATCTCAATGTTCATCAGTTATTATTTATATTGACAATTAGCGATCTCATTTTTTACCAACCAATTTCAAACCATGTCTGGCCCTTATTTACTGAACACATTCAAGCTAAGTACTTTTGTTGATGACTGATCAGCAATGAATTTCTTTGATTTTGTCACTCTGTCATGCAATGGCGTAACTGTTGCGATAGACATATTGTTACTTATTCATAGTTTTGGAAAACGGAGTGCGTGTGTGTACTTATGTGGCTACAAATCTTTCTCAAAATCACCCATGAAATATCCTAGATGTTTAGAATTCCGACTTTAAAACGTGAATTTGGCTATAGAAGTTTTTTAGAGAGGTGAAGCCCTAGAAGTAAGCGCGCTGCCTCTAAGTTTATTTTGTGACAATAGATTTGCAAAAAGATGCCTAAGAGTTAACTGAAGTACTTAACACAAGTTTTCATTTACAGTGTGGAACTGTCTCAGACACCACACTGTCGCCATGGAAACATAATGCTGTTTTCTTGGCAGCAATCTGTCTGGAAGATCTGATTAACTTGAAATTTATGAAGGTTGTTAATAGGCTTTCATTAGTGAAACCATGCATAAATTGAAACAAATGAGGAATCTAAAGTATTCTTGTTACAAATTATGTTCAGACATTTTGAATGAAAATAAATTCAATTAAATACTTAAAAACTCAGTGTCATTAGAGATTTAGTCACATTCAATAAGTGATGGCAACAAATTGTGGGTTAAAGTCACATTTAATAAGTGATGGCAACAAAATGTGGATTAAAATCACCTTCAATAAGTGATGGCAACAAATTGTGGGTTAAAGTCACATTCAATAAGTGATGGCAACAAATTGTGGGTTAAAGTCACATTAAATAAGTGATGGCAACATATTGTTGGTGAAATGTTTAGACTACTGTTCATTCATGCTCAAGCTTATAGAATCAACTATATAGTCAACTTTTCTTCTGATTACCTGTCAAATAGAATGTTTTTGTCTCGTCAATTTATATAGTGTCCATGCAAATAATACTAACTTATATTTAAATGACATGTTTGTATTGTCACAGATATGTGTAGTAATAAATTTGTTATGTTTTTTCAAAGACAACTCTTTTTACTGACATTGTCACTGAGTAAACCGTTTTCATTAAAGATACAATTTCGACCTCGCCTATTTTGATCGGCTAAGGTAAATCATAATTAATAATCCAATTGAAAAGCAGTCCTAAATTGAGATTTTAATTGTAATAGTTCTTTTTTCAGATATTTGAAATCAACCCCTTAATTATTGTTCATTTTCTTTAAATTACCCAGACAAAATTCCTGCCAATATGATTTTATTAAGTTTGTGAATATTAAATTACAATATCTCAATTTGCTCTCCCTTACCTGTCTGACAGCTTTTGGGTTATAAATTTAAAATTTGTTCAAGCCAGTAGCAATCAGCATTGATTATCCATTGGATTGGTTTATTTGAAAACATTAGGGTAAAGCATAAATGTTTGGAGGGCATTAATGAAGCAATACATTTTTCTTTGTTTAGTGTACAGATGTTTTTGTTGATATTTGAGTAACAAATTATCATGGTACTTTAAATGTTTGTTGATACCTTGCATCTGTATTTAATTTAGAGACAGTTCAAGAGAAGTAACATAAATAAAGGTAATTTTCTTTGCAATGGTAGAAAGTGTTTTCAAAATATTTTATCAGTCAACCTAAAAGGTATATGGAAACAATTTGTTTACAAATAATATTTTGAATTTTGTAGAAGTGATAAGTGGAAATCAGTTTTGTTTAGAACTTCTTTCATTTTATTAAATTCTTCAATATTGAAGATTAGATGCTCACATCATAAAACATTTGCAATTTTTGCTGACACTTTTTCAAAATTTGTTACAGGTACAAGCTGCAAATCATATATGCTTATTTTATAATAAATGCATTAATGTATCATGAACATATGCTTTGTTATAATATAGTGGTAATTGAACTTTTTATGCTCCCGGTAGGGTGGCATATAGCAGTCGCACGGTCCGTCTGTCTATCCGTCTGTCTGTCCGTCTGTCTGTCTGTCTGTCTGTCCGTAACACTTTTGCGTTTAGGTTTCGAAAAATGCTCATTACTTCTATGTCCCTTCAGATGTAACCTTCATATTTGATATGCATGTGTATATGGACAAGGCCTTTCAATACGCACACAATTGTGACCCCTTTGACCTTGACCTTGAACCTAAGGTCTGCGTTTAGGTTTCGAAATCTGCGTTTAGGTTTCGAAAGAGTATTTTACACTGCCATAAGCAGCCTAAAAATCTGTCTTTTATGCACTAGTCGAAATTCTTCAGAAAACTTGATTTTAAAAGTTCTTTGAAATAAAGCACCACTAATACCGTCGTGTTAAAGCCAATTAAGTTAAAAAGTGGAACCCCAAAAAGTCAAATTATTCTGCACCCTGAGATAAGTGAAAACAGGGCAGAAATCTGGTAAATTAGCACTGTAAAATATACTGTCATTAATTATGGTCAAAAACATGTATGTCTGAAGTGTGGAGTCACAAAACATGATCATTTTGGCTATAAAACAAGTCGTGTCTAAAAATTGATATTTTCTGAAAGCTTGAGTAATTACTGTTCTTATAGACAAGAGTATCTATCAGTGTACTGTAAGCTTGAATGCAACTTAATCATTTCTGTTCAGTGTATTGTAAGATATGTAAACACTCTTTGTGTTATCAGTTTGTAGTCAGTTTATTCACAGCCTGTTATAGAAAACAACTTTTCATAAGTGTCAAACCCGACAACAAAGCAGAACAATATGCCATAAATCAGCCAACATACTTGTGTGTGTATTTTATTTACAAGTCATGATGTGCCTTCATGACTGCATGTATGTGCTTAGCTGCCCCAGTGCCTTTTTGGGGAAACAAATAATTTTGAGCCAATTAAGGTAAAATTAATCCTTGCTGCTCAGGTATTCACCAAAGAGATCATTTTGATCCAAATATACCAGTGCACATATACTGACCAATGCGACCTGCATGTGCACTGGTAGACGCCACCATAGTTTCTTGACCGCATCTGTCCTTTAATGCAGTGTTCTGGCTCTTTGTCTGATCTGATTAACTGGCATTATTGGGTGTCAGTGTCGGAGTCGTACGGTGATAAAATATGCGATCTGGTATTCCCAGATCTAATCAATTAGTAATTTCATGTCTTTAAAACAACCTTCATATAAATTACTGAAAGCAAAAAATATATCTTCCAAAATTCTCCCCTGAATGCATTTTCCCCCAACATAGATTACTGTCTTTGACAATGATTTTACTCTTTATGGTGCTTTAAGACGTGCTAGCCATTTATTATTTTCTTTAATATCCTTGGTAATAACATTGTGAAATTTATCTTCAAAAGTTCTCCGCTGAATCCTTTTTTTTTCGAGACATAGTTTACTGTCATTGCCAATGATCTTTTGTTTTATGTTGTTTTGAGATGATCTAGTCATTTATTATTTTCTATTATATCCTGGGTTTTGAGACATAGATGACTGTCTTTGAAAATGATCTTACTTTTTATGGTGTATTGGGATTTGCTAGTAATTTATTATTTTACTTTATATCCTGTGTAATAATTGTGTGACATAAGGTTTTTGATCAATATATCAAACACTGATACGTTATATTCTTAGCCTGTAATCAAATGGTATTGAATAGGCATTGCAGATATTAAACTGTTAATGTATTGTCATATTAAATCTTGTTAAGCTATACCGCTGTTCTTCAAAAATAAGCTATTTACAGTCTTCATTACAGTTTTTGTTTTGTACAGCATGCATATTAAGTCGGTGTACTCAGGATTCCTTTGTGATGGAACTACTTTTTTAATCTGCTTGCCATATATTATGTATTAATGCACTTTTCTTTTTTGATAAGTGGTTCTTCTGGTCCCATGATTAAATAACATGTTAAGGATCCTATTTTATATTTTTATCAACTGTCATAAGACTGCTTTACTTATAAACCAAAATGTGCAAATTTCATTAGTTTTCCTATTTCCTATTTCCACAGTCTGTCAACATACTTTTTATGTTGTTGGCATTTAAAACACACTCTAGGAAAACAGGGCTTAATGCATGTGTGAAGTGTCATCCCAGATTAGACACTTACGCCTAGACTGGATTTTGTTAAGAACAGAATCCCTTAAAAGAAAAAAATCCATAAATGCAAAAAGTGTTGTTCCTGATTAGCCTGTGCAGACTGTACAGGCTAATCTGCAACATATGCATTAAGCACAGTTTTACCAGAGCAAGGCTCATTTGAATTCAGTTTGAAGATAATTAATTGGTTGAATGGGAATGTTCAGTTGTAAAAAAAAGCAGCGAAAATTGTTTTAAAAAATGTATATTTTTTCATTGAAAAATATATCTGCATAAAATTCTACCTCAGATTGATTTTCTATTTCACTTTGACTGATGGCTTGTCATAAATAAAATAAATGAAGCTTGCAGGCCCTCTTTGACATTAAGAATAATTAGCCAGGAGCCAACATCAAGGCTGCGCTGACTGATAGCTGACATTTCAACATCTCAGAAAGTTACTTGAAATATAAATCAGTATAATTCCAGTTATTACTGAAGTAGTGGGTTGCATTAATAAATAAATATTAATATTGCACTTTTAAATAAATATTCAACCTAAAACCACTATTTTGAAGTTGCTTGGATCAACAAAACTAGCTTGAAATTGGCAATTGTTTAATAAATGTAAGGGTGTATGTATTTATTATTATTGTTATTATTTTTGCATGTACATGCAGATTTTAAATTCTTCCGTCTGTCTGTCTGTCTGTTGGTCAATACAAACTAATATCTGATGAATTACATCTACACCTATTGTCAACGTAGAATATGAAAATTGACATGCATTTGAATTGTTTTTATTAATCATTTGTTTGTATTATTGTTATATGTTCAACATTACTTAGTGAATGTCTCTTTTTTCAAGTCAAAAGTTCTATTACATTATTATGACAACTTGCTACATATTACGGTATGAGATTCAACATTAAGGTGTTTTTCTGTAATGTGAAAAGCTCTGGTTTCAATAGGCGAATTATTCATTACATTTTTGAGAATTTCAGCTCCACATTAGTTAGCAAATACTAGCAAATCAGCACAACATAGTTTGTGTATTCAAGGTGCATTTAAGCTTACCTTAGTAAAAGCTGGAGTCCTAGTCTGTCCATGATGGCTATCAACCCTAGGTTGTCGTGGCGCTTAGGATATGGTGTCCGCCTTGCTAACGGGAGGTAACGGGTTCGATCCCACTGTGGGAGCATTCTTTAGATTTCCCTCATAGTCACCAAGTACTGGTTCTAGTCCCAGGAAACGGACTCCAGAGTGTTTGAAATAAGCCAAAAGCTTTCTATTCAATCGAGCTAAAACAAATAGGCTTAAACTAACCCTAGGTCAGTATTGACCAATCAATTCTTAGATTTATGAATAACGAATAGATTCAGAGCCAAGAAAACAAACTTCAGATACATTGTAGTGAGAATATTCAGGCTTAACATGGTGCTTATTTCATTAACAAACAGTTGCAATCAAAGAGCCTTGCAATTATATTTGTGTAATGCCATTAAATTCTTCACTGATTATTAGCTCTAAAACATTACCAGTGCTTTTTTTTCATTCAAATCAGGTCCAGTAATCGGCCCCGTTCCAAATGGAAAAAGTATATAATTTAACCAAATTTTCCAATGGAAGGTTCTCCCCCGTTAAAAAAATACTATTTTTTAGATCTCAATATTTAATTCAACTCCCATCCATATAAGTTCAACCTTAGTAAATATAGTACTGCTGAAAACACGTGTATATTAAATTTTGAAGCATTTTTTAGCAAAACAGCAACAACACTAATTTCACAATTTTAGTCAAAAAGGAGAAAAATTGTCCACTCCAAAGGGACCCGACGCATTCCCAAAATGGTGAAAAAAACACACACAATGATTACATTTATAAGAATATTCTTTATTTTAAGTCTTTGGTCTAAGAATGGGTTGGTGAATACTAGCTCTATTCTGGGTGCATAATTTATGACATTTTACTGCACATGTATATCTTAACTGAGAGATATAACTTAGTAATTAATTCTGCCATCCTTTGGTGTGTTCAATATATGATCATGTGGTTTTCAGCTGCACATAGGTATAGGCTTAATGGCCCGGTTTCTATCCACTATTACCACGGTTAGTACATGGACTTGGCGTGATGTAAAGGGCTTTGCATGTTTTTTAGCCGACCAGTATTGCAAGCTGGTAAACAAAAGTACACAGTAATTCTGATTTTGAGTGTTTCCAGAGAAGGATTTACTCTAATACATTTCTTCATTTTTAACGGGTTGTCATCTTTTGGCCAACTATCAATGTGTAATTGTAATTTGATGTAATTTTGAATTTGGGCTAGTGTCAATAGGTAGTCAAGGAAAGCCACGTGGATTTATGCTTTACTGTTTAATGTAAATTTGAAAAATTGGTACTGTTTGAATCAATATGATTTTACTGTAGTTTTTTGAAAGAAAGGTAAAATATTAAAAATAAATATCAAATTGCAAGAATGCCACCTGCTTGCTTTGACCTTGAGATTAAATAATATGGATAACAAAGTCTAGATATTGAGTGTATATAACTGTGTAATATAGGGATAACACTTGTAGACATTGCATTGTAACAGGCATGCATTTATAAATATGCATACTTTATAATCACAAACAATATCATGAATGGAAATTGATGTGTAAACTTTTATAATAACATAGAATTTACCATAATATATGTGGCAATGGTATGCATTAAAAGTATGTGTAGAATATAATACTAGCATTCATAATAAAATTAATATGTTTACAATTACATGTATTTATATATTATAAACCTGGTCTGGTAAGTTCTATCTATATTAAAACAAATGCAAAATAAGTGATACTAATTCATGTATATGACCTATTTGTTATTCTTGAACTTATCAATTATTGTGGCCCAAATAAGCATTCTTTCTGAGGTTGATATCTCACCAATGCTCTCATTTCAGTGTTTTGATGCCTCATTTAACAATCTTAAATGTATTAAATGCTAATCCAATGAGTGGCTTCATGCAAAAATAGGTATAATGTCATATGAGGCAAGTGAAGCTCCTGACCAGACTGCGCATGAAAAACATGTTACTGCGTGCGGGTCTAGCATTCTATCATTTGCTCACGCTTAACATTTCTCCTCAATTCAGATGTGCTTCTGTGATGCCTGGGTCTCGACTGGGAGCTACACCGGCCGTTCCTGCGCAAGTCCAAGCCCTGACCTCGCTCCTGCTTGGTGCAGATGACCACAGGCCCCAATTCTACTACAAGAGCGCTGCCTCCGAGAACCTTGCCAACTACATCAAAAAGAGCAACTTCTACAGGTTTAATTTGCTTTTAAAACTAAATAATATGTTTCGACTATCAATGAAATTAATGTCATGATTATTAACTACAACATTATGATTAGAAATGATGGGAGAAAAATGTTACTAAGCTTAAGTTTTTATCATGTACAATTCTTGCCATGCAGCTCTATTACTGGTGAAAAATCAATAGGAGCACAATATCTTTATTACACTCCACACTAAACTTTTGAATGTATTTTAAAGTAATTTTAATTTATAAAGTGGCATCTTGAAGTCTTAAGTTGCTGATGTAAACAAGCTTTGCACTGGATTTGTCTGTTTGTATTGTTTTAACCCTTTGCATGCTGGGAAATTTTTCGTCTGCTCAATTTCAAAAATTAGCATTTTCTTCGATTTTTTCCAAGAATACTATCAGAATAGCAAACAGTTTGGATCCTGATGAGACGCCACGTTCTGTGGCGTCTCATCTGGATCCAAACCGTTTGCAAAGGCCTTCAAAATTCGGTTCCAGCACTGAAAGAGTTAGAAACCATGTTTCACTAGAAGGGATTTATGGATCCAATCCTTTTTCTGAAAGCAGTTCACCTTCAACTTCACAGTTTCCTGCATATCTGAAAGCATATGCTTCTCCTTTTAAGGATCTTTGAGTTGCCATGGAAACCATATAATAAATATATCTGGTCGGGCTCAGCTGGTTAATAGGACACATTTCAAATTAAATCACAAATAGTTGCTTGTCAGATGACTTAAATTGGTATAATTCTGATTGAGTTTTTTTAGAAATAAATTTATTAAAAACTGATTTACTCAAATGGTTGTTAGGAATGATAATTTAAGTAAGAACTTTAAAACAGTAGTGTTTAAAGTTTTTTTTACTGATGATGACATAAGACATTTAATTTTAAAGTCTTATACAATTTTGTTTGTGATGACTTCAATTTCAGTAAAATCTTTAAAAAAGTATTTTACACACAACACAATTTAGAATTTGATTTATATGATTTCACAATATAAAACTCCACACTTATTTAGGGACAAAACCTCTCATTTGTGTTCTTAAATTAGGCCATTCCTCACAACTGTGTCACTATTCACAAAGCTTTCAGCTTCATATGAAAAAAGTAAATTAAGTTGTTTTTGAGATGTGAATTTTTATGCCCCCGAAGGAGGGCATATAGTGATGGGACCGTCCGTCCGTCTGTCTGTCTCTCCGTCGCTCTTTGCGTTTAGGTTTCAAAAAATGCTCATAGCTTCTATGTACCTTCACATAGCAACTTGATATTTGGCATGCATGTGTATCTCATAGAGCTGCACAATTTGAGTGGTGAAAGGTCAAGGTCATCCTTCAAGGTCAAAAGTTAAAAAAAACATGTATTAAAGCGGCGCAGTAGGGGGCATTGTGTTTCTGACAAACACATCTCTTTTTCACCTTTGTTATATTTTTATGTAAAAAATAATGCTTTCTGTTCAAAAGCAGTTGTGCCTCAAATCTATACTGAGAAAAAATCAAGGTATTTAATGAATAACAGAATGTAGGTACAAATATTATTTCAATTATAATATTTTAGGTGTTGTCATTGCATGTTTCATCTAGTAAGATTTTTGAATATGTTCGAAAATTGTTAAAAAACATTAAGCCTTTCCATGTTTCAGCAATGGCTGTAGCACTAGGCAATATGTACCATGACGACATCGACGTGGATACCGAGCTGCTCCCTGAGGTGCTTGCAGCGGCCTGCGTGCTGCAGTTTGAGTCCCTTATCAAAGGGTAGGTGGAACTGTTTCCTTTTTAAGTCATTTATCAAAGTGAATGTGTCACTTTAAGTTTGAGTCACTTATCAAAGAGTCGGTTTTCTCTTTTCGTGCAAGTCCCTAAACAAAGAGTCAGTGTCACTTTCCTTTCAAGTCCGTAACGAAAGAGTCAGAGTCACTTTCCTTGCAAGTCTTCTATTAAAGGTTATGTCGTCATTTTCCTGTAATGTCCTTAATCACAGGATATATGTAACTTTCAGTCCCAGCCCTTTATCAAGTGACACTTTCAGTGTGTCCTTTATCTAATAGAATGTTCTGTTGGGGTCCCTTATCCAAGGGCAGGTGTCTCTTTCAGTTGCAGTCCCTTATTAAAGCAGGTGTCACTTTCAGTTGCAGTCCGTTATCAAAAGGAATGTGTCACTGTCATTTGCAGTCCCCTATCAAATGGTGAATGTCACTTTCAGTTGCAGTCCCTTATCAAATGGTGAATGTCACATTTAGTTGCAGACCCTTATCAAATGATGAATGTCACATTCAGTTGCAGACCCTTATCAAAGGGTAGGTGTCACTTTCAGTTGAAGCCCCTTATCAATGGGCGGATCTCAATTTCAGTTGTAGCCCCTTTTCAAAGGGCATATGCCAATTTCAGTTTCAGTCCCTTATCAAAGAGCAGGTGTCACTTTCAGATGCAGCCGTTTATCAAAGAGCAGGTTTCACTTTCAGTTGCATATCATTATCAAAAGGAATGTGTCACTGTCAGTTGCAGTCACTTATCAAATGGTGAATGTCACTTTCAGTTGCAGTCCCTTATCAAATGGTGAATGTCATATTCAGTTGCAGACCCTTATCAAATGGTGAATGTCACATTCAGTTACAGACCCTTATCAAAGGGTAAGTGTCACATTCAGTTGAAGCCCCTTATCAATGGGTGGATCTCAATTTCAGTTGCAGTCCCTTTTCAAAGAGCATGTGTCAGTTTGACTTTCAGTTGCAGTCCCTTATCAAAGAGCAGGTGTCACTTTCAGTTGCAGTCCCTTATCAAAGGGTAGGTGTCACTTTTAGTTGAAGCCCCTTATCAATGGGTGGATCTCAATTTCAGTTGCAGCTCCTTTTCAAAGGGCATGTGTCACTTTCAGTTGCAGTCCCTCATAAAAGGGTTGATGTCACTTTAAGTTGAAATCCCTTATCAAAGGACGGATGTCACTTTCAGCCGCAGTCCCTTATTCAGAACAGAACAGGGCAGGTATCACTTTCAGTTGCAGTCCCTTATTCAGAACAGAACAAGACAGGTGTCACTTTCAGTCGCAGTCCCTTATTCAGAACAGAACTGGGCAGGTATCACTTTCAGAAGCAGTCCCTTTTCAGAGGGCAGGTGTCACAATTAGTTGCAGTCCCGTAGCAAAGGGCAGATGTCACTTTCAGTCGCAGTCCCATATCAAAGGGCAATAGTCACTCTCAGTAGCAGTCCCTTATCAAAGGGCAGGTGTCACTTTCAAATGCAGTCCCATATCAAAGGGCATATGTCAATTTCAGTTGCAGTCCCTTATCAAAGGGCAGGTGTCACTCTCAGTAGCAGTCCCTTATCAAAGGACTGGTGTCACTTTCAGTAGCAGTCCCTTATCAAAGTGCAAGTGTCACTTTTTGTTTGAAGTCCCTTATAAAAGGGCAGGTGTCACTCTCAGTAGCAGTCCCTTATCAAAGGGCAGTTGTCACTTTCAGTTGCAGACCCTTATCAAAGGGCATGTGTTACTTTCAGTAGCAGTCCCTTATCAAAGTGCAGGTGTCACTTTCTGTTTAGAGTCCCTTATCGAAGGGAAGGTGTCACTATCAGTCGCAGTTCCTTATCAAAGGGCAGTAGTCACTCTCAGTAGCAGTCCCTTATCAAAGGGCAGGTGTCACTTTCAGTTGCAGTCCCTTATCAAAGGGTAGGTGTCACTTTCAGTTGAAGCCCCTTATCAATGGGTGGATCTCAATTTCAGTTGCAGCCCCTTTTCAAACGACATATTTCAATTTCAGTGGCAGTCCCTTATCAAAGAGCAGGTGTCACGTTCAGTTGCAGTCCCTTATCAAAGGGCATTAGTCACTGTCAGTCGCAGTACCTTATCAAAGGGCAGGTGTCACTCTCAGTCGCAGTCTCTTATCAAAGGGCAGTAGTCACTCTCAGTCGCAGTCCCTTATCAAAGGGCAGGTGTAACTCTCAGTCGCAGTCCCTTATCAAAGGGCAGGTGTCACTTTCTATTTGGAGTCCCTTATCGAAGGGCAGGTGTCATTCCCAGTCGCAGTCACTTATCAAAGGGCAGGTGTCACTCTAAGTAGCAGTCCCTTATCAAAGGACAGGTGTCACTTTCAGTCGCAGTCCCTTATCAACGGGCAGGTGTCATTCTCAGTCGTAGTCCCTTATCAAAGGGCAGTAGTCAATCTCAATAGCAGTCCCTTATCAAAGGGCAGGTGTCACTTTCAGTTGCAGTCCCTTATCAAAGGGCAGGTGTCAATTTCATTTGCAGTCCCTTATCAATGGGCAGGTGTCACTTTCAGTAGCAGTCCCTTATCAAAGTGCAGGTGTCACTTTCTGTTTGGAGTTCCTTATCAAAGTGCAGATGTCACTCTTAGTCGAAGCCCCTTATCGAAGGGCAGAAGTCACTTTCAGTAGCAGTCTCTTATCAAAGGGCAGTTGTCACTTTCAGTTGCAGTCCCTTATGAAACGGTAGGTGTCACTTTTAGTTGAAGCCCCTTATCAATGGATGGATCTAAATTTCAGTTGCAGCCCCTTTTCAAACGGCATATGTCAATTTCAGTTGCAGTCCCTTATCAAAGAGCAGGTGTCACTTTCAATTGCAGTCCCTTTTCAAAGATCAGGTGTCACTTTTAGTTGCAGTCCCGTAGCAAAGGGCAGGTGTCACTTTCAGTCGCAGTCCCTTATCAAAGGACAGTAGTCACTTTCAGTAGCAGTCCCTTATCAAAGGACAGGTGTCACTTTCAAATGCAGTCCGTTATCAAAGGGCACATGTCAATTTCAGTTGCAGTCCCTTATCAAAGGGCAGGTGTCACTCTCAGTAGCAGTCCCTTATCATGGAGCAGGTGTCACTCTCAGTCGCAGTCCCTTATCAAAGGGCAGTAGTCACTCTTAATCGCAGTCCCTTATCAATGGGCAGGTGTCACTCTCAGTTGCAGTCCCTTATCAAAGGCAGGTGTCACTTTCTGTTTGAGAGCCCTTATCAAAGGGCAGGTGTCATTTTTGGTCGCAGTCCCTTATCAAAGGGCAGATGTCACTCTCAGTCGCAGTCCCTTATCAAAGAGCAGATGTCACTCTCAGTCGCAGTCCCTTATCAAAGGACAGGTGTCACTCTCAGTCGCAGTCCCTTATCAAAGGGCAGTAGTCACTCTCAGTAGCAGTCCCTTATCAAAGGGCAGGTGTGACTTTCACTTGCAGTCCCTTATCAATGGGCAGGTTTCAATTTCAGTTGCAGTCCCTTATCAATGGGCAGGTGTCACTCTCAGTAGCAGTCCCTTATCAAAGGGCAGGTGTTACTTTCTGTTTGGAGTCCCATATCGAAGGGCAGGTGTCACTCTCAGTTGCAGTCTCTTATCAAAGGGCAGGTGTCACTCTCAGTCGCAGTCCCTTATCAAAGGGCAGAAGTCACTCTCAGTAGCAGTCCCTTATCAAAGGGAAGGTGTCACTTTCAGTTGCAGTTCCTTATCAAAGAGCAGGTGTCAATTTCAGTTGCAGTCCCTTATCAAAGGGCTGGTGTCACTCTCAGTAGCAGTCCCTTATCAAAGGGCAGGTGTCACTTTCAGTAGCAGTCCCTATCAAAGTGCAGGTGTCTCTCTCAATAGCAGTCCCTTATCAAAGTGCAGGTGTCACTTTTAGTAGCAGTCCCTTATTCAAGTGCAGGTGCCACTTTCTGTTTGGAGTCCCTTATCAAAGTGCAGGTGTCACACTCAGTAACTGTTGCAGTCCCATATCATAGGGAAGTAGTCACTCTCAGTTGCAGTTCCTTATCAAAGGGCAGGTGCCACTTTCTGTTTGGTGTCTTTTATCAAAGGGAAGGTGTCAGTTGTTGTTTGGAGTCCCTTATCAAAGGGCAGGTGTCACTTTCAGTTGCAATCCCTTATCAAAGGACAGGTGTCACCTTCAGAAGCAGTCGTTTATCAAATGGCAGGTGTCACGTTCTGTTTAGAGTCCCTTATCAAAGTGCCGGTGTAAATTTTAGTTGCAGTCGTTTATCAAAGGGCAAGTGTCACTTTCAGTTAAAGTCCATTTGTAATACCACTTTCTAAGAATCGTTATCAACCAATTAAAATGCAGTCAGGAGAAATAAACACAAACTTTTCATGAGTTCAATGTTTGCAAGGATTGTTGGTTCAATACACCTGGACAATTGGCATCCTGTGTTTTGTTTAATTTCCGGACAAACAGCTCCTTTTAAATTTGTCCACTATGAAAAATTGCACCCAATTACATTTTTTACCCAGACAATCGGCACCCAAATTTACACCCGTCAACATTTTGTTTGACTTTGTCAGACTGATTACCGTAATTTGTCTGTTAGTTAGATACACAAAATATTCAAGAATTACAGGAGTTCGAAAATTAAGAGCCAAACAATTAAGGTTGTAGAAAATTAAGAAACACTAGGTACAAATATTGCATAGTCAATCAGATATGGGTATGGTATATGAGTAGCATATATGGTATAAAATACTAATATCAGCTGCTTGTAATACCACGCAGTTTAACATAAATTGATTATATATATGTTTGCATATAATTTAAAATAATTGGACATTTCACAGCAAAGTCAAATCAAGTGATATGTCTTAATTGGCGAAAATAACTAAAATGTATCATAGCCTTTAACCGGGTGCTGATTGTCCGGGTGGAAAATTTCATTGGGTGCATTTGTCCTCGTCGACAAATTTAAGAGATGCAAATTGTCCCGGAATGAAAAAAAATCTCAGAGAGCTGATTGTCTGGGTTCGGATACCGGTCAATGAATAATTACATTTTTGTTAGTTATAATGGCTGTAGAAGATTGATGGGTTAAATCATGACACAATACGAGGAAAAAAATGATGTACAATTTCTACAACATTTTGATAGCATTTTCTTTAGCTTTCCCAGGGGTATCAACCTTTCCCAAGTAATTGTCTATTTTAAATGCTATAAATGACTAAATGGATTTTGTTGTAAAATACCAATTCCAATTTTATAAAATTGTGTGGAGACACATGAGTTTATTTTTGAAAAAAAATGAAAGCAATACGAATTTTTATGGCCCCGGATCGAATGATCGGGAGCATATTGTTTTTGGCCTGTCTGTCATTCTGTCCCAAAACTTTAACCTTGGTTAAAGTTTTGCGATAACTTTTGCAATATTGAAGATAGCTACTTGATATTTGGATGCATGTGTATCGTATGAAGCTTCACATTTTGAGTGGTGAAAGGTCAAGGTCAAGGACATCCTTCAAGGGTTGAAAGTAAAAAAATACAATCCAAGGGAAGTAATAAGCTTTAAAAGGGAGATATTTTCTAAACCTGCCAAATGATTTATTGAAATATTATTTCAAAGCAGAGCAATAGGGGGCATTTTGTTTCTGACAAACATATCGCTTGTTTTAAGTAGTCATTAAGTGATGTTTGAATTTTATGAAAAAGAAAAAAATTAAGTGATGTTTGAATGTGATAAGTTTTAACAGGTTGGCCAAAAAACTAATAAATTTCTATTTATGTAAATATGAACAACTAATATTGAAAATATGTTTTTTTTATATATATGCACACAAAAGCATCGGCAAGAAATACAATAATACCACCTAGTTATCCTGATTGTGCATGGTAATTTCTTAAAGATGTCTTGAGCAATAACTGTCTGCTCCTGAACTATTCTGAACATCTCTTCCTGCTCAGACCCAGTGTACATGTTCATGTTTGTTCAAGAAACTAGGATTCATAAAAGTCTTCATGGCAGCGTTTAGTGCATAAGGGATCTTATTATCTCAGATAAGGATTACATATGATTAAAGTTTATTTTGGGAATGTCATGACACAACCATTAGTTATGAGATAGCTAAAGGATAGGCATAAGAATTGGGATAAAATAAAAATGTTTTTGCCATTAAGGAATTATGCAGTTTTCCAAAGCTTTTGTTGATGGATTTAGTTTCATTCGTTAATTCATTCATTAAACTATATAATGGAAATGCTTAACATGTTTTCAAGCTTTTATAGGACTCATTTGTGTTTTTCTCTAATTCATGAAAGCGTATTAAAATGTTTCATCTTTTCTGTGCCTTTACCACCTGACTTTTTCTGATCTGTGTTGGGAGAATAAAGCGTGACCCAGTTAACATTTGTAAGGATCTCTTACAAAATATTTCACCATTTTTAATGGTATCAAGTGGAGAGCCTGCTCATTCGTAAGAGTTTTCTATAGGTATCATGATCTTTTTGAACAAATAGGTATTTTTTCAGTAAAGTGCAACCGCGTGTTTGTAAGTCCCCACACTGATCCGACATTATATATTTACAAAGACATCATTTTAATTGTTAACTGGGTCGCGCTTTATTCTCCCAACACACATCTTAAAAAGTCACGTGGTATAGGCACCATGATCTTGCCATTATTATATCCAGGTGTTTTGTCTGTTTAGTGCACTCTCTGCATCATGTTTATTTTAATTAAAGTGTTGTTTCTATATTGCAGGAGTTATGTTTATTATTCACGAGTGTTGTCTTTTTTCAGACGTTTTGCCAATAAATAAGGAGATATATGTGTATAATTTAAGAGATATGTCTATAATAAAGGAGTTCTGTCATTAATTCATATGCTATTTCTATAACTCATAAGTCATGTCAATAATTGAGGAGTTATGTTCATAATTTAGGATTTTTATATATAACTCAAGAGCTTTACTAATAATTAAGGAATGCTGTCTATAATTCATGAGTTATGTCTTCAATTCAGAATCTAGGTCTTAAGTTCAGGAGTTATGTCTATAATTCAGAAGTGATGTCTATATTTGCAGAGTTATGGCTATAATTCAGGGGTTCTGTCTGTTGTTCAGGAGTTCTATTTATAATTCAGGAGTTCTATCTATAATTCATGAGTTATATCTATTATTCTTGAGTTCTCTCTATAATTCATGAGTTCTATCTATCATTCAGGAGTTCTATCTATAATTAAAGATTTCTATCTATAATTCATGAGTTCTATCTATAATTCATGAGTTCTATCTATTATTTTTGAGTTATCTCTATGATTCAGGAGTTCAATCTATAATTCAGGAGTTCTATCAATAATTCAGGAGTTCTATCTATGATTCAGGAGTTCTATCCATAATTCAGGAGTTATATTTATAATTCAGGAGTTATATCTATAATTCATGAGTTCTATATATAATTCATGAGTTGTATCTATTATTCTTGAGTTCTATCTATTATGCAAGAGTTCTATCTATAATTCAGGAGTTCTATCAATAATTCAGGATTTCTCTCTATAATTCAGGAGTTCTATCTATAAATAAGGAGTTCTAATTTTAATTCATGAGTTCTATCTATAATATATGAGTTCTATCTATAATTAAGGAGTACTTTTTATAATTCATATGTTCTATCTATTATTCTTGAGTTCTATCTATTATTCAGGAGTTCTATCTATAATTCATGCGTCCTATCTATAATTCATGAGTTCTATATAAAATTCAGGAGTACTTTCTATAATTCAGGAGTTCTTTCTATAATTCAGGAGTCCTATCTATAATTCAGGAGTCCTATCTATATTTCAGGAGTGTTATCAATTATTCAGGAGTGATGTATATAATTAAGGTGTCATGTCTATAATTTAAAGAGTCCTGTCTATAATTTAGTAGTGTGTTTTCTATTATACATGCATGCTCTGTCTATTATCCAGGTGTGTGAAGCTAATGTAGGCTAACATATACAATGAGACTGCGTGTAGGTACCATGCTGTTGCATCAACCGTAAGTTTTGTCCAAACAAAATCATTCATGATGCTTCTTTTTGTGGTTAAAACGTGTTGTTTGTGTTATGTCTTGGCAGTTTGTCTTTTATGCAGGGTCACTGTTTTGAAAAATAACAAGAAGTTTATTCTCTTAACAAGGCATTCAACTGCACATTCCTTTTTATATGCCCGTTTTTCAAAACAGGACGTATTATAAGATCACCCTTGGTGGGTGGCTGGCGGCAGGTGGCGGCAACCACAGCAGTGTCCGCACTCTAATTCAAATAGTTTTCATCTGATGTTCACCACACTTGGTCAGAAGTTGTATCTAGACAATATCTAGGTCAAGTGAGATTATTGGTCATTCCGGGTCAAAAACTAGGCCACTGGGTCACTTAGTGCATTTCAAGGATTAAGCATGGTGTCCGCTCTCTAATTGAGGTAGTTTTCATCCGATCTTTACCAAACTTGGTCAAAAGTTGTATCAAGACAATATCTAGGTCAAGTTCGATTATGGGTCATGCCGAGTCAAAAACTAGGTCACAGGGTCACTTAGTGCATTTCAAAGATTAAGCATGATGTCTGCTCTCTAATTGAAGTAGTTTTCATCTGATCTTCACCAAATTTGGTCAGAAGTTGTGTAAAAATGATATCTAGGTCAAGTTCAAATATATGTCATGTAAGGTCAAAAACTAGGTAACGAGGTCACTTAGTGCATTTCAAGCATTTAGCATGGTGTCCGCTCTCTAATTGAAGTAGTTTTGATCCGATATTTATCGGACTTAGTCAGAAGTTGTATTCAGACAATATCTAGGTCAAGTTCGAATATGGGTCATGCCGGGTTAAAAACTAGGTCACGGGGTCACTTAGTACATTTCAAGGATTTAGCATGGTGTCCGCTGTTTAATTAAAGTAGTTTTTATCCGATCTTCACCAAATTTGGTCAGAAGTTGTGTCTAAATGATATCTAGGTCAAGTTCAAATATGGGTCATGCTGAGTCAAAAACTAGGTCACGAGGTCAATTAGTGAAATTCAAGCATTTAGCATGGTGTCCGCTCTTTAATTGAAGTTGTTTTCATCCGATCGTCACCAAATTTGGTCAGAAGTTGTGTCAAGTTGATATCTAGGTCAAGTTCAAATATGTGCTGCTTAATTTTCAAAAAAATATCATTTTGCCACTAAAATGGTAAAGTTATCAAATTGTCTAAAACCTTTAAACAGGCCTATCTTGTGACAGTTTGGCATTCTTGTTAATGCTTGATGTTGATAGATGAAGGGAATATGCTCTCCTTGTATGATTTTTTTAAACATGTCTGACGTGTTGTTTTGCATTAACATTGTCACATTTTGATTTGACTTTTAACAGTACGTATTGACTGGCATTTAATATTATCGTTTTTTATGAGTGTGCACGCCTTTCTTATCGTTAAGACCCCAATTTGTACAATATATGAAACTTTGTCATTAATAGCAGTTGCATAATCAATTTGATGAAGAATAAGACAATTTTAAGCACTTTTGTTGAATATGCAAGCAATATCTGCATTACTATTTCAGCATCAACAAGAGCGGATAGTGCTGGCCTGTGAGAGATGGCTTGAACTCAATCTGATACCAGCTGTAAGTAATGCATAGCTTCATTCATGTGTTCCGCACTGTTTCAGTGTGTGTGTGTGTGTGTGGGTGATTTTGTGGTGTAATTGTAATTAACCCAAGTGGATAAAAATGCTTTATGTTCTTTTCCCTGATGGATAGGAACAAAGTCTCAGAAAAATATAACTATTAAGAGACGACTATAAATTTGATTGGAAGTTTAAGTCTGTTGTCTTATTGGTTTAACGTAATTACTCTAAGTTTTTGGACACTCTAAGTTTTCAAAATACTCTTATTTAGCAAATTTTTGTATTGTACTTGACTCTAAATTTGTGAACATATGGGTTTTTGTCCATAATTAATGTCTCTTAATTTTCTTACAGAATATTTGACCACGCTTTTCTACAGACATAGGCCCTGTTTTTCGCTTATCTCGTGTCATATAGATTTTTACAACGGGTTTGAGGTCATACAGTTTTGTAGATTCATGCCGGAGGGCAATTGACCATTACATTCGCGGTATATACAGTGTTAATAACCATGTAAACCGGTTGAAAGGAATGGACTCACCCAACAGCATTTTGAAACAGTGTCGTCCTACTAAGGAAGCAGAATTTTAAGTCTGTTTTTACGTTTTTTGTTCTACAGTATTTCAGACAAGAAAGCTGTGAACTTGTATTTATTTCTTTAAGCAGAAATAGAAGAGTTAATCACAAGATAAATATTGTTCATTGATTTATTGCATTTATTTTGCTCCCCCAAAATTTATTTTCGGGGGAGCATATAGTCGCCGCTTCGTCTGTCCGTCCGTGTGTCCGTGAGTCCGTGTGTCCGTGTGTCAGTCCGTGCACAATTTTTGTCCGGGCTATTTCTCAGCAACTTATGACTGAAATTCAATGCAACTTTACTGGAAACTTCCCTACCAAAAGGAGATGTGCATATTATCAGCGTGTTCTGGTCGGATGATTTTTCACAGAGTTATGGCCCTTTGAAATTTTCCATTACCTGTACATATAGTGCAATTCTTGTCCGGGCTATTTCTCAGCAACTAATGACCGTAATTCAATGAAATTTTATGGTAAGCTTCACTACCAAGAGGAGATGTGCATATTATCAGCGGGTTCTGGTCGGATAATTTTTACAGAGTTATGGCCCTTTGAAATTTTCCATTAACTGTACATATAGTGCAATTCTTGTCCGGGCTAATTCTCAGCAACTAATGACCAGAATTCAATGAAACTTTATGGGAAGCTTCACTACCAAGAGGAGATGTGCTATTATCAGCGGGTTTTGGTCGGATGATTTTTTACAGAGTTATGGCCCTTTGAAATTTTCCATTAACTGTACATATAGTGCAATTCTTGTTCGAGCTATTTCTCAGCAATTAATGACCGGAATTTAATGAAACTTTATGGGAAGCTTCACTACCAAGAGGAGATGTGCATATTATCAGCGGATTGTGGTCGGAGGATTTTTCACAGAGTTACCCTTCTCGAATCAAAATTCACTTTTTAACAAAACACACATTTAACACACTCAAAAGTGCGTTAATTCTGTGTTTTTAGTAAATATTTGTGTTTTAAGTGTGCATAAGTGCGTTTAAGTTCGCATTTTGTGTGTTTTTTTTATTTCCAAGTGAGTTTTTAAGTGAAACAGTTAGTTTTTTGTGCGTTTTTTTTCTCCTTAAGTGCGCTTTTGAGTGTAGATCTGAGAAGAATGTTAGTCTTTTATCTAAGAAGTGTGTTTTAAGATTTACAGATGTAGGTTTTTTTTGTACAAAAGTGCGTTTTTTCTTTTTTGATGTGCGTCTTTAGTTTAAACCTATTTATTTTAGCTCGATTGCATCGAAAGCCTAAGGCTTATATAAACGCTCTCGAGTCCGTTTCCTGGGCCTAGAACCAGTACTTGGTGTCTTTGGGGGAGATCTAAAGAACGCTCCCACGGTGGGGATCGAACCCGTGACCTCCCGGTCGCTGGGCGGACACCATATCCATTACACCACGGCGACCTATCTGATGTGCGTCTTTAAAGCATACGTTAGTCTTTTTTTCATAAGTGCGCTTTTATCATATATCTGTTTTAAAAGGATAAATCTAAAAAGACACACGTTTAGCACACTTCTTAAAAAGTGTGTCTTTAATTTATTTACAACAAATGAATTAACATAGTAATATACCTGTTATAATATAATGTGCAGTTTGAATTCAAAGCGGTTACTGGTTGTACTGAATTCTTTTTTATCTTCACATAATATTAATGGTCTTATTGTTGCAATTTGTCTGCTCATAAAATATGTGATACAGTAGAACAGCTTTTAAAAGGACAAGAACAACTAAATCAGGCTGTGGGTAACTAATTAAAAATATTGAAAGTGTCAAAAATATTATTTGGGCTTGCCAGCAATAAGTATATCTCCTCAACATAAAAAATAAATAAGTATTTGAACTTTCTTATATTGATATTTAACCCCAAATACAATTAATGTCTACCACATTGTTCATAAACATACATTTTAAAAGGCAATTAAAATAATATTCATATTATTATAATTTGCTAACAGCATTCAGCATGTTATATTTAAATATTTCCAATTGAATATAATGTGCTAAGGGTGCTGTGAATAGGTCCCTGGAATTATTGAATAAATATAGGAGGTTTGGGGGATTCCGATAATGACGTCATGTTTGCGCATGCTTAAATTTTGGCCGTCATAACTGCGGCCATTTTGCTATTGTTTGCATTTGATGAACCTCATCGTGATACGGTTACCATATTAATCTCTACTTGACACATATTCGCGACCCTTTTTAAGAACAACAAAATACTCAGAAATTGAAATTCTTTCAGAATAAATTGATATCAATGAACGAAAACAAAATTTATAAGGACGAAAACAAACAACAAATAGATTGATTTTATTTAATCAACCCGAACTGATTTGAACCTATATGTCTGTAAAAACTTACCTTGTTACAGAATAATTAAATCCTCTTGATAAATGTTTTTCTTTTATTTAATTGTCCACACCAACTTTGACACTCTTTGTTTCAGCATTTTTATCCCACCCTTCTCGAAAAAGTTTACTTAATGCGCATTTTATGCACATTAAATGCGCATTAAATGCGCATGTTATTGGCACCGTATTGTTTGCTTAACAAGTGCATTTTATTCTGTTAAAAAAAACACACTTTACTAGTGTGTTTATACACATAAGTGTATTTTTTCCACGCAATAATACACTTAAGTGCGTTTATTATGTTAATAAGTGCGCTTAAGTTTATTTTCAAGCGCATATATACACTTGAGTGTATTTTAAGACATACAAATAATACACTTCATGGTCAAAGTGAATTTTTTTTAAAGCGCATTAATGCACTTGAGTGCATTTCCAGTCCTTCAAATAATACATTTTACAGAATTAGAAGCGAATTTTTTAAGCGCATTAATACACTTGAATGCATTTTCAGTCATACAAATAATACACTTATCAGTAACTAAAGTAATCTTTCAAGTGCATCAATACACTTAAGTGTATTTTAACTCATACAAATAATACACTTCATGGAGTATTCAAAGTGAATTTTTTTAAGCGCATTAATACACTTGAGTGCATTTCCAGTCATACAAATAAAATTCTTCATTGAGTATTCAAAGTGAATTTTTGTAAGCGCATTAATACACTTGAGTGCATTTCCACTGCTACAAATAATACACTTTACAAAATTGATAGTGCTTTTTTAAGCGCATTAATACACTTGAGTTCATTCCCCGTCATACAAATAAAACACCTTACAGTATTAAAAGTGATTTTTTAAGCGCATTAATACACTTAAGTGCATTTTTAGTCATACAAAAAATACACTTTATGAAGTATTGAACGTGAATTTTTTCAGCGCATTATACGCTTAAGTGTACTTTTCATCACTTCAAATTTATATGGTTAAAAATTAACCAAATAAAAAAAAAATCCCAGCATTTTTAAGCCAGCATTCATTATTTATGTGAAAGGTTTGTGTAAACACATACATATAAAACAAAATATTCATTTCAATAGATAAGAACACTTTTATTATAATGTTAAAGCTTAAAAAACAAAAACAAAGGTTACATATCTACATAAAAGAGAGGATTCAAACGGGCTATTGCCTATCTGGAATTAACAATTTAAAATATAAAGCTCATACCAGTGATTTTTCTCCCCTCTGATTAAAGCCAAATACAGGTGGTTTCCGCTTCAGAAATATAAAAGTTTTCCCCTTCTTAAGCTGAAATGTTTTCCTTATCATTTACTAGATTTTTTATATATTACATTAATTCCAAATCCTATTTTGATATGGACAAAAGCAGCACATTTAATTCAATCATATTCTGGATCTTAATATATGATAAATGAACCGTATTCATGAAATTTATATAAATCTATACCTTATTCTTAATTTTTATTTTTCTTGTTCATTATTGCGCTAAAATATGCCCTTCTGAGAGCCAGTTCAGGTTTTTTTGAAATTCCAAAGAAAATCACTGCATACAAGCAGACAATATTTAGCAGCTTAGCCCCTGTCACTATATTTGTTGTTATTTACTGTTCCTTACAAAGAATGCATTCATAAACCACCCTTCATAGAGCAGTTCACCAGCTGATCAGGTCTGAAAACTACTGTCATGGTCTTTGCAAGGCGCGTCTCGTGCATGATCTCATTTGAGATCAGGTCCTGAAAGATATTTTATAATGTAGGTGTTAAATATTGCTGTTATGGTAATCTTGTTGCTATACAAATTATTAATTTAAATCAAAACAAGATTGTTTGCTTGTTGTTTTTGTTTGTTTATTTTTGCAATTAAATCCTGTGATCACATGTGACTTAACGCTTTTCATAAATAATTAATAGAAATTACGTGTGGTAGAAAATACTGTTTGAAAATGTACCAAGAGATGTAGTCTCATTTGGCTGTGTGGACTGGTCGGAAGTGTAACGCCTTTTAAAGGCAATAACCTGTATAGTTTTACCTCTCAACAAATCCAACTTTTCTTGGTCAAGGACAGGGCTCGGTTTTCCCACTCCTGATCTCCTCAAGTTGGCCTGCTCGTGCAGGGTAAAACCTGGTATCAAAGTCCATACATCAATTAGTCCCCCTTTTGCTCTCTTTTTTGGCAGGCGATGATGCATATTCTATCCAAAGAATCTTCCAATCAATGTCAATTTCACCTTGGGAGTTCAACCTTCAAACTTAAAATATAATAGTTCTCATTGAATATGTGGGAAAGAAATCTGTTCATTATTGACCAGAAATAGGTATAAATAACATTAAAGATAACAATAATCATTAAATACAACTATAATTATTCAAATGGTGTTGTTTTTCCTTAGAATTGCATTACATTTATACTTATCCATTTACATTTCCCAGTGACAATACATAAATATGATAATGATCATAATTAATTCAATATAAAACTAAATAAAAAAGGGATGCAAAAATATAAATACAAACCTAAAACAACTGTTCTTCAGTATTCCAAGAAAACAGGCAGTTAATGAATTATGAGACCATATCACTTTAACCACCCACTTTGAGAATCTCCTTTGCAACAAACTTATTGTTGATTTACACATTGTAGTAAATACACATTATTTTCATCAAACAAAACTTCATGCTGAAAGTATTTCAAGACATTTTACACTAGAATTATAAGTCTTAATGTTACTCAATTATACCTTAAATTTAGCTCAAAGTCAGTTGCTGAAAACCCCCTTTGTTTAAAAAAAATAATAACTTCCTGTCTCCAGCCAATCAAAGTCGCTTGTTTTCAAATAGATGGTGGCTGAACCAATCAAAAGTCTATCAACACCCCTTTGTTAGGCCTATAGATGGAGGACTGATAGGGATTATTGTTTATAATTTAATTGGGGGGGGGGCTAATCTCTTATGTGTGTCGGCCAATTACTAAAACTGAGAAATATCCACTGATTTCAACACCAACATATTTATTGAATAATACACAGCACCATGAGCATATTATATTTAATTGTGAATATTTCAATATAACATACTAAATGGTGTTAGTCAATAATATTAACATTATGAATATTATTTAAATTGCCTTTTAACATGTATGTTAATAGTCAATGTGGTAGACATTAATCGAAATGGGGTTAAATATCAGTGTAAGAAAGTTCAAATACTTATTTTTTATATTGTGGAGATATTATTGATTCTGGCAAGCCCACATAATATTTTTGACACTTTCAATCTTTTAATTAGTTACCACAGCCTGATTTAGTTGTACTTTTCCTTTAAAAAGCTTCTCTACTGATTCACATATTTTATTAGAAGACAAATTGCACCAATAAGATCATTAACATTATTTGAAGATAAAAAATACTTCAGTACAATCCTCCTATTAAACACTATATCTCTGTCCTTTAACTTCAGCTATTTGCTATAGTGTTGCTCTTTTTTATGAAGATGCACTTAAAAATACATTTGTACAGAAAGAATATTTTTTTGCAAATCAGAATATACACTTATATGCACAAAAATGAACTTCATTAAAAAAATGCACTTATTGCGTAAAAGATGGACTTTGTCTACAGAAGATACACTAAAAGTACAGAAAAATACAGAAAAATATAATGAAAATACAGAAAAAATGCACTTAAGTGCACTTAATTATGAAAAAAGTGCAGAAAAAATACACTTTTCGGTAAAATTGCAGAAAAAATACCCTTTTTAAAGCGTATTTTGTTAAAAAGTGCATTTTATTTCGAGAAGGGCAGTGTTTATTGCCCCTTTGTTCATCACCAACCGATTATCTCGATATGATCGAATACTGTCAAGACAATTACTAAGAAAACAAGGTGTCATAAACCCAGCGACCTATACCCTGCATAAACCACATGTGTCTGGTCAACACAATTTATGATACCTCCATGTCATCTCTTGGCATATTGAGCAGTCATCTAAGCCAAATACTTAACAGCTGCTTTAATAAAATATTTGAACATATTTAACAAACAGACATTTGTCCGACATGGCCCCGGATTAACAGGAACTATAAAATGTATAATGTATATTAGCCAGTTTAAACATAACAATGACTTGTTTAATAACTATAAATTTAAAATATTTTACAAATTTACTGCTACACAATTAACGTATTAAACGGGTACATGCAAATGTAAACTCCGCGCTATAGCGTGTAAAGATCGTGCGTTACTGCAGTGTTCGAAACATCATCATGAAAACACGTTTGATCATAGTAGGGATATTAAATACTTGCGTAAAAAAATTAAATGTATAGAATTATGGTATCATAAAATGCTGGATTTGTATCGCTCATTAACACTAGTAAAGAGTTTTCAATATACATTACATGCCAGTTCAATTTCCAAAATATGCAGGTTGTTTTCATTTAATTGCTAATTAAATTTATTAATATTTTCATTCAATGTAAACGAAACGCAAATTCATTTAATGTAAAAGAAAATTAAAACTACATTTAAAGATTGTAATGTTTGTCGCTTTTTTAGGGCTTTGTTTTATATCTGATTCAATGCACCTCTTACAATTTATTTCGATCGCTGATGATAAATTACAAATTCGCATTCACATTACTTATAATTGTAATCAAATTATTATATGTTTTATTATTTTTGAAATATCACTCATTAAAGTCTTACTTTAAATTTGTTTTATGTGTATTTATAGTTTGTTTGTGTGAATTTGTCAGTATTTAGTCTTCCGACGACCTTTACTCGTATACAATGTAAATGGCCGCGATCGAGAGGTTTGACGGCCAATCTATTTTTAGTAACGGAAAACCCCTCTTGTGACGTCACGCAAAAACCTCCTATTTTGGTGTTGAAATGTGCATTATCAGTAGATATTTATCAAATTATGTAATTTTTGGCTGAATCAGATAAGAATCAGATAAATAGATTAGCCAGTCCCTATCAGTCCTCCATCTAGCCTAACACAGGGGTGTTGATAGACTTTTGATTGGTTCAGTCACCATCTATTTGAAAACAATCAACTTTTGATTGGTTCTTTATTGAACCACAGCTAGGAAGTTATTTTTTGAAAGCATGCATGTTTCAGCAACTGACTTTTAGCTAGATTTTAGGTATAATTGAACAGCATTAAGACTTATTATTCTAGTGTTAAATGTCTTGAAATACTTTCAGCATGAAGTAGTGTGTGATGAAAACAACGTGTTTTTACTACAATGTGTAAATCAACAATACGTTTGTTGCAAAAGAGATTCAAAGTGGGTGGTTAAAGTGATGGTCTCATAGTTTAGCACCTGCCTGAATTTTCGGAATACTGAAGAACAGTTGCAACAGGTTTGTATTTTCATTTCTGCATCCCTTTTTTATTTAGTTTATTGAATTAATTATGATCATTATCATATTTATGTATTGTCACTGAGAAATGTAAATGGATAAGTAAATATTATGCAATTTTAAGGAAAAACAACACAATGTGAATCATTATGGCTGTATTTTATGGTTATTGTAATCTTAAATGTTATGTATACCTATTTATGTTCATTAATGAACATATTTCTTTACCCCATATTAAATGAAAACTTCTGTTTTAAATTTGAAGGTTAAATCCCAAGGTGAAATCTACATTGATTGGAAGATCCCTTGGAAAGAATGTTAAAGACTGCTCAATGAAGGGAGCTGGGGAGAAACCGAGAGCTGAGGAGAAACCGGGAGGTGGGGAGAAACCGGGAGCTGGTACCTGACCTGTTGGACCTCATCCTGGCCTCCGAAAGTACAGAAGTCAGGCCATAACTGGTATGTTAATGGTTATGGAAGTGTGCTTGAGGTACTTATATTATGCTGGTCATGTTATAAAAACAAAACCTTTAAACATTAATGAGGTTTTTGTGAATGTTAAGTATCAAACAAATTTTTAAGAGTAAGTGAAAAGTAAACAAATCAGCATATATCATTAAATACCTCATTACAGAGACAGCTGCAAAGAAATTCGACTGACCTGTGGTATGGATTGAAAGGAAAATGAGAGCCGGGCTCCGTCGCCTCAAAGACCAGATGAACTGATTATATTAATTTCTTTGATTCATGTTTTTTTTGTGTATTATGATTGTTCAACACGAGTCTACATTTTTACTGTGTATATACTGTTAAGTATCCTATTATGTTTGTTTATTTATAATTTTATTATGTATTTTTCACCAAATTGTCATCATTGAAATTAAATTGTTCATGTATGTTAATTAATGTTTTAATGTTGGATCACATAAAAGTGATAAATTTAATTATCTTGTAATTTTTTTAATATACTAGATTACTTACATTTTTTTTTTATATTTCATATCTGCATTTTAAAACTTTTGACATCATGCAATCGAATCATCTCTGTTAAGGCAAAAACCTTTTACGCAAATGTTTGCTTTTGAAAGTGCGTTTTTGACTGCCATTCACATGCGTAAAATGTGCGTTTTATGTGGGTTAAGACTGCGCTATAAGCGAGTTAAATGTGTGCTTTTTATAAGAACTGACTAACAAAAAAATGCACATTTAACTCACTTAAGCGCAGTTAAAACTTTCCAACAAGCGCACATTTTACCAACATTTGTGCTTTTATGTGGGTTTAAACTATGCTTTAAGTGTGTTTATTGTGCGCTTTTTATCAGTACTGACTTATAAAGCTCGCATTAAACGCACTTAAAAGCGCAGTTTTAAACCCACATGAAAGCGCACATTTTACACACATGAATAGCAGCAAAAAACACACTTATACAAATGCACACAATAACTCACTTAAAAGCGCAGTTTTTACCCACATAAAAGCGCACATTTTGACACAGTCTTAAGCATACTTTTTCTTATCTGGTTTAAGCGCACTTTAACCCACATAAAGCGCACATTTGAAGCAGTTCCTCTTTTTTTTATTTTGGAAAAACTCACTTGTTAAGAAAAAAACGCACATAAAACGCAGTAACAATAACGCCACGTTAAACACACGCAAAATGTACGTTAAATGAACGTTGCGCTCACTTTGTTTAGAAGGGTATGGCCCTTTGAAAATTTCAATTAACTGTACATATAGTGCAATTCTTGTCCGGGCTATTTCTCAGCAACTAATGACGGGAATCAAACGAAACTTTATGGGAAGCTTCACTACCAAGAGGAGATGTGCATATTATCAGCGGGTTCTGGTCGGATGATTTTTCACAGAGTTAAAGCCCTTTGAAATTTTCAATAAAAAATTCTTGTCCCCCCAACTACAGTGCCCTCAAGACGTTTCCTTTTATCTGAATATTTAGGGCAATATTGTGACAAAAAAAAACCTTTGGGGAGCATCACCCGTCTCCGACGGTTTCTTGTTTAAATATAATTACAATTTTCGGCCACCTTAATTTTTGTCGCTAAATTTTCAGACACCTGTAATTTTTGAATATTTGTTGTATCTTAATTTTTGGACACTAAAAAATATTTTTAAGTGTCCGAAAACTTAGAGTAATAATGGTTATATATTATATGGATTCAAATTTAGCATAAAGAAAGTATAATGCATAATTGTTATTTGCAAAAGAGTATACAGAAACTTAAGAAATAACTCCACCAAGAGTTTAATAGCTTTTGTCTCTAAAATATTATAAAGTACCCCTAGGGATATTTTAAACATTGTATCCACATTTTATTAAACTTCCTTAATCAGTGGTAAAGCTATGCTACCTGAATATAATACATGATCAAACTGAAACATGAATAGGTATACTACCTATATATGATAACTGCATATGTGCTGTACAATTTTCAAAACTTAACATTTTAAAATGTGTATGCCTAAATTTGGTTGGAATACATACTTGTGCTTGGAAGTAAGAATGTAATGTGAATTAATGCTTCTCATAAATTTCTGTGATGCATTTGGTTAATATTAAACTTTAGTAATCACTGATTTATGGCCCATATGCGTGTACTGTATGCGATAAATTTCTTGCTATACTAAACAAGAATTACGTTTTTAAGGAATTTGCATTATGTAAGTGGGTAGAAATGGAATAGTGTGCACGAAAAAAATGCCACTGTCTTCATACATAATGCCCACCAACAAATAGGGTCATTATTTTCCAGTCTTTGCCACATTTAATTTGATTATTATACACTTTTGCGTGATGTTAGCCTGGTTAATATAAGTTTTCATAGAATAAAGCACTCTCATTCTTGATGACTTTTGCCCAAGGATAATTGCGTTATTATTTTCATGTTAGTTCCACATTAAAGTTGATTCTAGTACACATTTGTGACTGTCTGTACCATGTTTTTTTGTCTGCAGCATTATCTACAGACTTCTTTGTGAGCTTGGTGTGCTTTGTCAATAATTGCCCACATTTTACAAAAGCAACAGGTGGTCTTAGATCCAGTTAAATTAAAACGTGACAGTTTTGAAATTATATGAATTGTAACTCTTGAATAATTGTTGATAGAGTAATACAAATATACAAACAAATACACTATGTCTACCACTTTTAAGTAAAGGCTGCACTTTGAAAATGAATGAAATATTTTTCTTCATAGCAGTCTATTAAATTTTGTCTGCGGGTATTGTATTAGATTACAATTTATATTAGATAGATGTTTGGTGTATTGGAACACTAAAGCTAGTGTCAGCAAAATTAATTTTACGAACGCTTTTATCTGGTTGTAGCACATTCATTTTTTTTTGAGAGAAAAACATTTTGCCATGTTTAATCGGGCATTACATAACAATGCTTTCTATTTACAGCTATTTTTTTTAATAACCTTGAGTGTATAAAATTTGGAAGTCAATTAATTTTTTTGTATGACTGTAAAAGGGATGAAAAAGGCAACAAATCTAATTTAACCCATAAAAAAATTAATAAGAAATCTATTTTAATAATGTTTGTCACATTTGCATACCAAAATCAGTTAAGAGAGAAATCACATGATTAAATTTGCATCGAAATCTGCAATAAATCTCTGTGGAAATCAATGTTGCATCTTAAAATTTCTTTTATGAAATCCTTCTTAACACAAGCTAAAATGCTTTATCTCTTATAATATTGGAAAGCATCTCAGAGGGCGAAGCACCACAGTTTAAATGCTTCTATACAATTTTCAGGAACATAATAATTGCAGTGTTGTTTGCTTTCAAGTTTTATTTAGAACATATAGAACAATACACGGATATATCATTGCGCACATTATTGTATGGCGATGAAAATCTTTTCTTTATAAATAATTTAGCTGTGTTTGATGCAGTGCATAGTTTCATCGAAGGCTCGGGAAGTTTCGGGATGATATAACTATCGGTTCTCTTATTTTTTACATTTTCTTTTCTTAACAATTATTTCTTTGATTCTGCTTTGTTTTCTTAAATACACTGTTTCAATTTAAAAAAAACACAAACAATTTTGATTCCAATGATACTTACATACTTGTTTAACCTCAAATCATTATTCATTGCTTTGTGTTTAAAATGCAAATTACCGTCACTATGTATGTTAATAAATTGCTGGGGAAAGGAACCCTACTAGCTTTGCTACCGTTCCAATCCTATAAACTTAAGATGTTTGTAAAATATCTTGTACACACATTCTAGAATAAATATGTTTAAACCAAGTTTTATTTACCTGGCTTCGTGGCAGACTCAATATGTTCTTTTAAGTTTTCATGCCTACATTAGAAAACAATCAATGCTTTTGCACTTGCTTTTGAATTCAACTTTACGGTGAAAAAATTGGGAAAGGATTTAAATTGTACTGAAAATCCTTGCATTTACATTGTCAGCAGTAATCTTAAAAATATATATTTGCACACAAATTGTTAAAACCTTGGGTTATTATAATTATATGAAATATTTATGATATAAAGTTGTGTTTTGTAAGAATATTAAAAAATAAATTTGGTATTTTTGTTCGAGGAGAGATTCTGTCTTACTTGAATCTATTAACATCCCTCACATGTCAAACTTCTTACTGGTAGCGTTTCAGCAAGCTCCATTAAATTTCACACCATCTAAGTTGTGAATATTTTCTATTTCCTATGACTAGCTCTCCAATAACAGCTATCAAACCAATATTATTTTTACCCTTAGCAAGCTATCCCATCAATATCCACTCACTCATATTCCATGTGCCACAATTATGAATATTCCATATGTTTGCCTTAGTCTTGAATAGTTTACCAATGGCAATAAAAACTAAGTCTTATGAGCATTCTCATTGGACACAATTTTACATGAATGTGAAAATAATGTTGAGATTGACAACTGAAATGTGTGGTAATTGGTCCATCTTTTTATCAATCATAATTTCCCGTTTGCAGCTCTCCAATAACATCTAACTGCGTGAGATGCCGATGGACCTACTGCAAAAGATCCTCAAGTCCAACCGTCTGTTCACGTACAACGAGTTCAGCGTGAACCACACACTCTCCTTATGGCTCTTCATGCAGCTGAAACCCAACCTCCAACTGATGCCTTCCCATAGCACCGCCCTGTCATACTTACACAGGTTAATTGGTTTATGTATCATTGATGCCTTTCCATAGCACCGTCTTGTCCTACTTCAACAGGTTCATTGGTTCATCTTCATTGATGCCTTCCCATAGCACCGTCCTGTCATACTTCAACAGGTTCATTGGTTTATCTACGATTGATGCCTTCCCATAGCACCGTCTTGTCCTACTTCAACAGGTTCATCGGTTTATCTTTCATTGATGCCTTCCCATAGCACCGTCCTATCATACTTCAACAGGTTCATTGGTTTATCTTTCATAGATGCCTGCCCATAGCACCGTTCTGTCATACTTCAACAGGTTCATTGGTTCATCTCTCATTGATGCCTTACTATAGCACTGTCCTGTCATACTTCAATAGGTTCATTGGTTTATCTTTTATTGATGCCTTCCCATAGCACTGTCCTGTCATACTTCAACGTGTTCATTGGTTTATCTTTCATTGATGCCTTCACATAGCACCGTCCTCCCATACTTCAACAGGTTCATTGGATTATCTCTCATTGATGCCTTCCCATAGCACCGTCCAGACATACTTCAACAGGTTCATTGGATAATCTCTCATTGATGCCTTCCCATAGCACCGTACTGTCATACTTCAACAGGTTCATTGGATAATCTCTCATTGATGCCTTCCCATAGCACCGTTCTGTCAAACTTCAACAGGTACATTGGTTTATCTTTCATTGATGCCTTCCCATAGCACCGTCCTGTCATACTTTTACAGGTTCATTGGTTTATCTCTCATTGATGCCTTCCCATAGCACCGTCCTGTCATATTTCAACAGGTTCATTGGATTATCTCTCATTGATGCTTTCCCATAGCACCGTCCTGTCATACTTTAACAGGTTTATTGGTTTATTTATCATTGATGCCTTCCCATAGCACCGTCTTGTCCTACTTCAACAGGTTCATTGGTTTATCTTTCATTGATGCCTTCCCATAGCACCGTCCTGTCATACTTCAACAGGTTCATAGGTTTATCTATCATTGATGCCTTCCCATAGCACCGTCTTGTCCTACTTCAACAGGTTCATCGGTTTATTTTTCATTGATGCCTTCCCATAGCACCGTCCTGTCATACTTCAACAGGTTCATTGGTTTATCTTTCATTGATGACTTTCCATAGCACCGTTCTGTCTTACTTCAACATGTTCATTGGTTTTTCTATCATTGATGCCTTCCCATAGCACCGTCTTGTCCTACTTCAACAGGTTCATCGGTTTATCTTTCATTGATGCCTTCCCATAGCACCGGCATGTCATACTTCAACAGGTTCATTGGTTTATCTTTCATTAATGCCTTCCCATAGCACCGTTCTGTCATACTTCAACAGGTTCATTGGTATATCTCTCATTGATGCCTTACTATAGCACTGTCCTGTCATACTTCAACAGGTTCATTGGTTTATCTTTTATTGATGCCTTCCCATAGCACTGTCCTGTCATACTAAAACGGGTTCATTAGTTTATCTTTCATTGATGCCTTTCTATAGCACCGTTGTCTCATACTTCAACAGGTTCATTTGATTATATCTCATTGATTCCTTCCAATAGCACCGTCCTGTCATACTTCAACAGGTTCATTGGAGAATCTCTCAGTGGTGCCTTCCCATAGCACCGTCCTGTCATACTAAAACGGGTTCATTAGTTTATCTTTCATTGATGCCTTCCCATAGCACCATCCATTCCTACTTCAACAGGTTTATTGGTTTATCTCTCATTAATGCCTTCCCATAGCACCGTCTTGTCATACTTCAACAGGTTCATTGGTTTATCTTTCATTGATGCCTTCCCATGGCACCGTCCTGTCATACTTCAACAGGTTTATTGGTTTATCTCTCTTTAATGCCTTCCCATAGCACCGTCCTGTCATACTTCAACAGGTTCATTGGATCATCTCTCATTGATGCCTTCCCATAGCACCGTCCTGTCATACTTCAACAGGTTCATTGGTTTATCTTTCATTGATGCCTTCCCATAGCACCGTCCTGTCATACTTCAACAGGTTCATTGGTTTATCTCTTATTAATGCCTTCCCATAGCACCGTCCTGTCATACTTCAACAGGTCCATTGGATAATCTCTCATTGATACCTTCACAAAGCACCGTCCTGTCATACTTCAACAGGTTCATTGGTTTATCTATCATTGATGCCTTCCCATAGCACCGTCCTGTCTTACTTCAACAGGTTCATTGGTTTATCTATCATTGATGCCTTCCCACAGCACCGTCCTGTCATACTTGAAAGGGTTCACCGGTTTATCTTTCATTGATGCCTTCCCATAGCACTGTCCTATCCTACTTCAACAGGTTCATCGGTTTATTTTTCATTGATGCCTTTCCATAGCACTGTCATGTCATACTTCAACAGGTTCATTGGTTTATCTTTCATTAATGCTTTCCCATAGCACCGTCCTGTCATACTTCAACAGGTTCATTGGATTATCTCTCATTGATGCCTTCACATAGCACTGTCCTGTCATACTTCAACTGGTTAATTGGTTTATCTCTCATTGATGCCTTCCCATAGCACGGTCTTGTCATACTTCAACATGTTCATTGGTTTATCTTTTATATAAGATTTCTACATTTGTAACATGTTCACATACTCATCATTACTTATGATTTGGTTTATTTTCATATTCAACAAATTTATAAAATGGTCAGATGCTGCAAATTACTTACGGCTTGCATCATGTGAAAGCAGGTAATAGGAGATATTTGGCAAATATAGATTCAGATAAGCCTGCGCAATGTATGTCGCAGTCTAGTCAGGAGCTTTGCTGTGGTCTATTAAGTCAGGAGAGATTTTGTGGTCTTTTAACCAGACATTGAAGCCACTGACCAGACTGTGCAGGAGAGACTTTGTGGTCTTTTAACCATACATTGTAGTCACTGACCAGACTGTTCAGGAGGTGTTTTGTGTTCTTTTTACCAGACATTGTAGCCACTTCAGCTGTTGGCTTTAGTCCATATTCGCGAGTTTTATGAAAATTTTTAACATACATTATCTTTATTTAAATTTGATTTACCATATTGCAAAGAAAAACAAGTTATTTTCTTCAAAATTAGAATTTGATTTCAAGATTGGTTTAACCTAGGGATGAACAGGGGCAATATCACCATGGCTTGATAAAAAATGACCATCTTTGTTGTTTAGTTTGCCGAAAACTTCATCGTTCGTTGAGAGAGACGATGGTCAGATCTACTCACCAATGTTCTCTGCTGTTTGTTTACATGGAATCCTTGATAGTAAGTATTGATGGGACAATATAAGGATACTGAATTAGTTTAATAGAATCAAATAAAGAACTCATACATTCTGTCTCTGTTTCAAGTTAATGATTTTGATGTTCTTTCTTGAAATGCTCCTTTATTACCTTTAACACAAATCTAAATGTCTACATGTGATATATTTTATCACAGACTAAAAGTACAGTCCCTTTATTTTTGAAGAGAATTTTCTTTGTAAACTTTGTTCAGAATGCTTTTATAAATGAAAATCAGAAACAAGACTTCTGTATGAGGAAATTCAATAAATCCACTTTTCACCAAAGCTTTATTCCAAGTGAAAGACTTGCATTCATAGTGTCTGATTATTAGCATTCCTTCTGTCCATTTACATGCTGATACATGCAAACTCATGCTTCTTTCCATAAGACTGTCTTTTTAAAATTTGATTTTGTTATGCAAGAAATTTAATTAGCACATTGCCAGTTACATGTCGTAAGCTCTAGCATTTAAAAGACTATTCTTTGCCGAACATAATTAATTCTTAGATAAAATCAATACTCTCTCAAGATATTGCAACTGTAAGAACATATTTTCTGGTTATTTTTATGTTCTTGTAAGGCTTTGTAAGAAAGAGCACCAATCTACACTGGTGTCTTTTTATTTCCCGAATGGAATGATCGGGGATTTATTATTTTTGGCATGTCTGTCTGTCATTGTATATGTGTGTCTGTCTGTTACAAAACTTTAGCCTTGGTCATAACTTATGCAATATTGAAGATAGTAACTTGATATTTGGCATGCATGTGTATCTCATAGAGCTGCACATTTTGAGTGGTGAAAGGTCAAGGTCATCCTTCAAGGTCAAAGGTCATGTTTATGTCCCCACCTCTATTGTGGGGGACATATTGTTTTTGCCCTGTCTGTTGGTTGGTTGGTTTGTTTGGGCAAACTTTAACATTTGCCATAACTTTTGCAATATTGAAGATAGCAACTGCTTTGTAAGGGACTACAAACACGTTAAAATTGGTGTCTTAGCGTGAATTAAAGAGCAACCATATTATCGTTTTTAAATAAAGGATAGTTATGGTGCCAATTGTTTATGCATAATTGAAAGGTCAAGGTCATCCTTCAAGGTCAAAGGCCAAAAATATGGGTCAAAATCGCTCATTTAATGTACACTTTTGCAATATTGAAGATAGCAACTTGATATTTGGCATGCATGTGTATCTCATGGAGCTGCACATTTTGAATGGTGAAAGGTCAAGGTCATCCTTCAAGGTCAAATATATGGAAACATAGTGTTTCACAAACACATTGATTGTTTTTTTTCTAAAATAGCTGCCGTGCGGCTTCAAATCGCAGAAGGGGGGAATTGTGTTTCACAAACACAGCTCTTGCTTTTAATAAATATTACAGGGCATCATTTGTCTGACTGCAAACATGTTTACAAAAGCAACACTTAGTACATGTACTTAGTCTGTGTTTAGTATGAATCTTTTCATATAACAATCACCCTAATTATTCCAGAAGCAGTTACTATGAGAGATATAATGCTTATCATTGTGAAGACTGACCTTAGGTTTCAATAATAATTGACTAGCCTGATAAGTCTGTGCAGAATGTAGAGGCTAATCTGGGACGACAATTTATGCCAAGTGTCCTGCCCAGAGAGACCCTCATTGATCTCCTGTCCCAGCAATACCACTCTGTACGTATCCTGCCCAGAGAGACCCTCATTGACCTCCTGTCCCAGCATTACCACTCTGTAGGTATCGTGCCCAGAGAGACCATTATTGACCTCCTGTGCCAGCATTACCACTCTGTAAGTATCCTGCCCAGAGAGACCCTCATTGACATCCTGTCCCAGCATTACCACTCTGTAAGTATCCTGTCCAGAGAGACCCTCATTGACCTCCTGTGCCAGCATTACCACTCTGTTTGTATCATGCCCAGAGAGACCCTCATTGACCTCCTGTCCCAGCATTACCACTCTGTAAGTATCCTGCTAAGAGAGGCCCTCATTGACCTCCTGCCCTAGCATTACCACTCTGTAAGTATCCTGTCCAGAGAGGCCTTCATTATTGACCTCCTGTCCCAGCATTACCACTCTGTAAGTATCCTTCCCAGAGAGACCCTCATTGACATTCTGTCCCAGCATTACCACTCTTCAAGTGGCAAGGAGGGCTTATATCAGCCTCATTTAAATCTGGGCTTTGATATAAGGCACATTGCCAGGCAGGCCTTTATTCTTATTATCTCACCTGAGTACGAACAGGTAATCTGTGTCCAGTGTTTTTCTTCAACTTGTAGCGGTTAATACCCTGGAGGCCACTTTTTTCATCCAATCTTTATTAACTTGAGAAGAACATTTTTATTTTTTACAATTTCTAGTTGGAATCTAGTCTACCCTTTTTTTAAAAACTAGATCATCAGGTCGAACCTTAGAAAAATCGTGTTATCTCTCTACAACCCGCATTTATGACACACATTTTTTTCAACTTGGTCTGACTGTTTATCTTTGCAATATTTATTTATCTGTAAAATATCTAGGCAAAAATTGAATCTGGGTAACATGGGTCCTAAAACTAGGTCACAAGGTCAAATCTTAGAAAAAAGACTTGTTACTACTTTAGGGCCCCACTTAGGACTCAATCTTGATAAAACTTTGTATGAATGCTAACTGAGAAAATATTAAGTTGAGATAGAATCTGGGTCAAAGAACTAAGTTACAAGGTCAAAGCTTAGAAAAAACTTAATACCACTATTGATGAAATTTGGTTGGAATGACTATCTTGACAATATCTAGTCTGAGTTTGAATCTTCATGCATTCAAAAACTTGGTCATATATGAGAAAAACATTTTTACCACTCTTAAGGCTATATTTATGACCCAATCCAGATACACATGGTCTGAATGTGTGTGCCTTGAAATATTTAGACTGAGAAACTGGGACACATTTGTCCAAGAATACAAGCACCATGTCATATCCAGAAAAAGTGTTAATCACTTGAGGGACCACTTTAAAGTAAGTTCTCATGTTATTTTGTTCTATAACAGGAATTTCTGTGATGTTCAATTTGTATAACAGTCTCAGATTTCAGAGTATTTCAGTGAAAGTTCCACACTGCTCTTTGCTGTCAATGTTATTGTTATTGATTTCATAACAATACGGTATGCCAAGAGCTGATGTTAAAGAAATTGTAGTAATTAGATGGAACAAATTGCCTGTTCTAATGGTGTGTCTCGTCTTCATAAAATGCGTTATATAGATGATTTTATATTTGAACAGAAATAAGTACACCTCTTTAGAATTGCAATGTATCTGATTGATGCGTGTCTATAGTGCAAACAACTTTAGTGAAATGAACGAGAGATCAAGCTAGATCAACATTAAAATTAGTGTCTTATTCTGTATTGTTGCCTTTCAAGAAAGCAAACAATTAGCAGAGAATGTAAAATGCTGCTTTGGTTTATTAGTTTTCAAATGCAGGTTTTTATGCCCCCGGTAGGGTGGCATATAGCAGTTGAACTGTCCGTCAGTCAGTCAGTCAGTGTGTCAGTCTGTCCGTCCGTCCGAAAACTTTAATGGCCATAACTTTTTCAATATTGAACAAAGCAACTTGATATTTGGCATACATGTGCATCTCGTGTAGCTGCACATTTTGAATTGTAAAAGGTGAAGGTCAAGGTCATCCTTCACGGTCAAATATCAAATATATGGCGTCTGTCCGTCCGTCCGAAAACGTTAAAATTGGCCATAACTTTTTCAATATTCAAGATAGCAACTTGATATTTGGCATGCATGTTTATCTCATGGAGCTAAACATTTTGAGTGTTAAAGGTGAAGGTCAAGGTCATCCTTCAAGGTCAAATGTCAAATATATGGCGTCTGTCGGTCTGTCCGAAAACTTTAACATTGGCCATAACTTTTTCAATATTTAAGATAGCAACTTGATATTTGGCATGCATATGTATCTCATGGAGCTGAACATTTTGAGTGTGAAAGGTGAAGGTCAAGTTCATCCTTCAAGGTCAAATGTCAAATATATGGCGTCTGTTCGAAAACTTTAACATTGGCCATAACTTTTTAAATATTTAAGATAGCAACTTGATATTTTGCATGTATGTTTATCTTATGGAGCTGCACACTTTGAGTAATGAAAGGTGAAGGTCAAGGTCATCCTTCAAGGTAAAATGTCAAATAGATGGCGTCTGTTCGTCCGTCCGAAATCTTTCACATTGGGCAACACTTTTTCAATATTGAAGATAGTTACTTGATATTTTGCATGCATGTGTATCGCATAGAGCTGCACATTTTGAGTGGTGAAAGGTCAAGGTCATCCTTCAAGGTCAATGTCAAAGGTCAAATTTTGCAATATTGAAGGTAGCAACTTGATATTTGGCATTCATGCATATCTCATGGAGCTGCACATTTTGAGTGGTGAAAGGTCAAGGTCACCATTCAAGGTCAATGTCAAAGGTCAAATTTTGCAATATATGAAGATAGCAATTCGATAGTTTGCATGCATGCGTATCTCATGGAGCTGCACATTTTGAGTGGTAAAAGGTCAAGGTCATCCTTCAAGGTCAAAGGTCAAATTTTGCAATATTAAAGATATCAACTCGATTATTGGCATGCATGCGTATCACTTGGAGCTGCACATTTTGAGTGGTGAAAGGTCAAAGTCAAGGTCATCCTTCAAGGTCAAGGTCAAACGTCAAAATTTTGCAATATTGAAGATAGCAAGTTGATATTTGGCATGCATGTGTATCTCATGCAGCTGCACATTTTGAGAGGTGAAAGGTCAAGGTCAAGGTCAAAGGTCAAATTTTGCAATATTAAAGATAGCAACTCGATATTTGGCATGCATGCGTTTCTCTTGGAACTGCACATTTTGAGTGGTGAAAAGTCAAGGTCATCCTTCAAGATGAAGGTCAAACGTCAAATTTTGCAATATGAAGATAGCAACTCCATATTCGGCATGAATGCGTTTCTCATGCAGCTGCACATTTTGAGTGGTGAATGGTCAAGGTCATCCTTCAAGGTAAAAGGTAAAATATATGGCTTCAAAGCGGCGCAGTAGGAGGCATTGTGTTTCACGAACACAGCTCTTGTTGTAAATGTACTTGTCTGTTTCAAGATTGTGCTTTACTTTTTAGCTTTACTACTTTATAATTCCTATTATTCTGTTAAGTTGTAAAATCACTTGAGTTTTTAATACGTGTCTGGAAGTTGATCTTTACTACAAACATCATACCATCAGCGCAACCATCAGGTACATGTATGAGCCCATTAAGAGCTCTCTGAACTTTGTTACTACACGCCAAGGTAAAGTAGGTGTTTTTTAAAGAGCTATTTTAATACATGCCAAGGTTATGTAGACTTTCTATAGCTTGGTAAATACATGACAAGATATTGTAGGATTTTTATCAGGAGGTTTGTCAATACAAGCAAAGGTAAGGAAGGATTTTTATCAGGAGCTTTGTAAATACATGCAAAGGAAAGGAAGGATTGTTATCATGAGCTTTGTAAATTCCCACCTTGCTTAGGTAGGTTTTTATCACAAACTTAGAATACAAGGCATCAGTTAAGTTAAAAATATTTATAATAAAAAGATCATTCATTGATTACTTTTAAAAATAATGGCATCAAGGCTTGATACCAGCCCTGTATTTGTTATGTTTTTTTCAGCTTCAAGGTGGTGGGGATATGTCCCTGATGAAGAACTTTAATACCTGCGCCATTAGTCAAGGCTTTGTGATTGATTCGGTAAGCTAGTCATTGCAAAATTTACATGTTGATATAATGCTCATGTCTAGCTCTGCTTTAATTAAGGTTATATTGGTCTAAGACATTATTTAATCTTTTGTAATGGATGTTGTTGTCTTGTCGTATCTGGCGATAAAAAAAACTGTCATTGGTCTTTTTTTTGGAAGACTGATCAACTACTAATGTTGTTTATTATATTAAAGCAGACTGTTATTAAAAAAAATATATAATGTCTTTGACACATTTAACGGAAATAAACACAGTGACTGCAATAGACCCCCCCCCCGATCTTTTTTACTATTCTTAGTGAACAAATTAAAAAAAAGTTATTCAATGGTTTGCAGCTAATATTTTTTATTACATTTAATTATCAACTTTAAGCTTTTAAAGGATGTAATTTCTTTAATGTTGCAAGAAATGCATAATTGTTTGTTGATGATTGGAGTTGCTAAGCTGCTTTAAAAAGCAATTTTTCTTGCAAGCTGAACAGTTATTTACGTATGTCCGATAATTATATACATGTAATTTGATTTCGTGCAAAGTAAAATGGGTTCAGAAAATAAAAGAAAAATGTTTGACCTTTGGTAAACTATAATTCTTTGAATCTCAATCATGCTCTATTAACAAGACCAATGTGGTCCTTAATCATCAAAGTTCTAAATATTATTTTATACATCATTACGGTAAGTTAGTGCCTTATTTGCACATTAATTGTTTTCCTATTAAGTGAGTAAAACTGTGATTATTTGTTATTGATCTGTTTGATCTGTGACGTTTATTGCAATTTCTTCTTATGTTTGTCACAATTACTTTAATAAAGTAATGCTATTAGAGCACTTTCTAAGCAGCTCATGTTTCAATAAGTCTGACCTGTTTAAACAGGACAGGTGTACCATTTAATAAATTAGAAATATTAAGACAACAATATGAACGTTACCTTTCCATGATAAATTCGAAAAAACGTATCTAAATGTTTTTGTGTGAGGATGATTGAAATATGGCCATATTTTTATGGACAGGAAAGAAGGGTAATTTAGAAAGTGATCTCTTACAACATGTCTTAAGGTCTTTCCGGTAAAAAAGACTACTAGCTATCTATCTGACTTAATTTACTCTCTAAGGTAATTTACTTCCCATTAACCTTTGGGTGAATCTTCTAAAACTGTCACAGTTTAATAACCTCAATATATATATGTATTATCGTAAAGAAAGAAATTTTCACTCGACCAGTTTTGCTGAATTATTGCACTGTTTTCGTCCACTGCAGAATCTATAGTAGATTTGTCTGTGTGCAACCTGTGTTTTGGGGGCATTAATGTCCTTGACACATTTCTAGTCTCTGTCTTCTTTTGCAGGACCCTCTGCACCACTCAGAAATCCTGTCTCTTCATGGATTCCATTTTGAACTGAAGGGGGTAGGCTCCAGAGACGGAAATCTACTCCTTCTACATGCAAGTATTTGTCTTACCTACCATAAAAGATAAATCTCAATGAAATGATTTTAAATTTAAATCAATTGACAAATCTTGGACTTAAATGTGTGTGAAGCATGACTAAAAAAACGTATTTAAAACATTAAAAATGTTTAACAGGCATGAACCTGAGTAGGCATGGTTGAAAGCCCATTATTTAACATACCAAAAACTCTTGTAGTTTGCTTACAAAGAAGATTCATGTTCAGCTGCACAATTTTAATCTTGTTACTCTGAGCATGTTCAATACCAATTAACCATATTCTTTAATAATCAAGACAAAGAAAATACATATTAATATGCAATAATGAAAAATGAAAAGAAATGAAAACTTTAGGAATACTGAAAACCGTTTCTGCATAGATTGAGGGTGCTTTTAAAAGATGAACAATATCTAATCCCCTCATGACATGTTTGTTTTCAGCGTCTAAAGCCAGGCGACCCAGTATTGAGTTTCCGTCAGTGTGAGCGTCAGACGTTCTCCATGAGAGCTGACAGAGAGGTGCGTTACTGCATCACGGCCCAGTATGTCAAGAAAGGGGAAAACCAGCTTCAAACCACGGGCATAAAGAGCCAGAAGTTTGCACTGGGTGAGAAGACCAGTAAATCTGAGGTGAGTTTGAAGTCCTGATCCATTGATAACTTCTTAATTTTGAACACTTTTCAGATGTATAACATATTTGGTGCAGAATTTAATGTTAAATTGCATATGCTTTAATTACATCGAGCACTATTGAATGACAAAATGCTCTTCATGTTTTATACACATTAAAAAATATATACTTGCAGTGTTTAGTTGTTCATTTTTCAATTGAATGGCATATGTTAAAATAAGCTACATGTTTGAGCTATGAACATGATAGTATGGCACAATGTCCTGTTTGATTTAAATGCTTAAACCAGATATGTTTGTAAAAATGTTCTCTGTGTTTGAGAAGCAATAAATGGGTAAGTTATCTACTTAATGCATTGAACAATATTAAGTGGTAAATATTCTTCATATTTAAAATGCAATGATATTTGAGTTATTGGCTGTTATATGTGTATTTTCAGGTGTTACAAGTTGTTGGCGTAGAGAATCCATTAAACATCCAGTTTTCTGTACTATTCCCCACTTCAGTGACAGTGACATATTTGAACATGACATGACCATGTCTCTCATAGGATATATCAATAGTTTCATTCCCTGGCAATAACTAATTAAAATATTTGTATATTTGTGTGTGAAGCACTGACATTTCTTGCAAGTTTATTTTGATTATCTAAATGTAATAAAAGTTTGCCAAAATTATAGTTTATCCTTTGTTATGGTTTGCAACTATAAGCTAATGCTTTCAATGTTGGTCATTCACACAGGTTGTTTGATAATCATCAATTAATACATCTTAGCTTTCACATTATTTTTTTATAACCTGGAATTTATTATAACTTAATTGTAAAAAAAAATTGATGTTAAGCATTAATTGATTTTATCATATTTCCAATAAAAGCAGGAATCAGCCTTTCAAAATGCTTTCTTTCAACGTACATGTGCTTTATACTGTGAAATACATTTATGGCACTACTGCACAATTAAGACATTATAGTATGGGATTGGGTTTGGGTGTAAGAATAATTTAGGCAACGTTTAGCATAAGTTTAAATTAAGCTTGACATATATTTGAGACATATTTTGAATGTGCCAAAATGAAATTCAGTTATGAATATATTTAATACTTGATTTGTTATATCATGCTTTTTATTGCAATTAATAAAAAAAAACAGCAGTTACCGATATTTTCAAACATTTTACTAATCTCAATTTTGTTATTGTATTTAGGGAACTTAAATAAACTAAATTCGGAGATCTTTTTGCTTATATCTTTTTCACTATAGGTATTAATTAAATTCAATTAATTAGATAAAATCACATGACATTACCACAGTGAGATGTAACTAAGGCTAGTAGATCTTCATTTATAGAGTTTTTGTTTGTTTAAGTTGTTATTGATAATCCTTTTTGATTTGTTATGTATTAATTATTAAAAATGAAAACATAAATGGTGTTTATTAACAATTTCTCAAGAATTTCATTCGTTATTTAGTGTATGGTTATCAATGTGCATGTCCTATTTGTTTGCAAGTGCTATTTATATTTTGCGTTAGAACTGTTATGAAAATTTATGAAAAAAATCTTTTGTTTTACCCTTTCCCGGTCAAAAAGCAAAGTGAAAATGGCTATATCGTTATTCATGTTTTTTTCCTGTTGCTGCTCATAAGTATCTTAGAGTTGGAAAGGAAGCCTTTGCCACTTGAACTTAGTAAGAAGAGTTTTTAATTAAAAAGAATTTTGTAAGGGACTACAAACACGTCAAAGGGCGTGTTTTAGCGTGAATTAAAGGGCAACCATATTATCGTTTTTAAATAAAGGATAGTTATGGTGCCAATTGTTTATGCATAATAAAAATGATTACATCTTGGCTGTGATGATTAAAGTCTTAATTCTTTCCACACCATGATATTTGTAGTTTTTAAACAGGATTTAAATGTACTTCCTATGAACTAATTTCATGATTAGTATTTTATGTATTGAATGTATGAATTTTGATGCATCTCGGTTATTATCAGTTTTGTTGAGTGATAATCTTATTGTTTTGTACAGTGATTTTCATATATCTATAAAAAAATTTAGAAACACGTTTGTGTAAGTGTTTCATATTTTATGAGCCATAAGTTTTTTATGTATTTTTTCATTTCACATAACACATTCTTATTTTGAATAGTTGAACTGAAACCTCTTTTTTGGTACTGCATGAGTAAGAAGATAGTTTAGGTATTGTAAAATATATTTTTATGCTAATTTTTAATAATGTTAACAATTGTGTTATAGATAATCGCATCTTTTAATCATGTTACCTCTGTGATAATTAATATGCTCAACACGGATTTGTGTGTTTGTTGACGTTGTTGTGTTATTTCACGAAATAAAATATTCTCTAACATGAGGTGTTGTTAGTCCTTGATTTTCAGTTATTGAATTCATTAGTAGTGTAAATTATATGAAATTTTATCACACAACGATGCGATCTTATATGATAAGACATTGCATTTGTAGTACAAGTTGACATCTCTTGCCAAAGATAATTACTGGTTTTCTTAAGAGTAAGAATAAATGTAACAGCGCAAATTTATGTCATATAGCTCTACGAAAAAAATATAAAATATTTTAGTCATATAAATTGTCGGATAACACTGATTAAGAACATTCAATATAAAGGTTTGTATATTGATAATAATCAATGAAAACAAAGACGATGGTGTGATCTATAAGTATTCTGCGATGTTCTCAGAACTTTACATGGTATCATTGGACGTAAGTATTAAGGGTTTACAATAAGAATTGTGAATTATTTATATAAAAAAACCCGCATACCTCCGTTATTCAATAATTCAATGTATGCACTGCAAACTTAAATGTATAGTCATGAGAGTTCTTGTCTGAGGATGATGTGTTTAGTAAACTGTGCAGGTTTTTCTGTTGACAGAACATTATAATACACAATAAAACAAACATTATTATTTTGTGACAGATGCATAAAAACTGACTAATATACTGTTTTCTGATTCTTTTTAATACAAAAATCAAATTAAATAAAAACCTTTCCGTTCATATCATAATACAATCTCTGGCGTCAAATTATTGTGTGATTTGTTTTATGGATGCGATTAAGTCGGATGATTTTTTGTTCACATCAAGGACAAATAATTGTAGCAAAATGGCAAAACATCTTTTTTTTAAAGTGCTTTGATGTCGTCTTTGGTTTTGTAGTAATTACAGCTTCAAACATTAAAAAACCTTTACTTTAAATATTTTGAGCTTTGCTTTGTTCTTGTAGGTTTTGTTTTGAAAAACAACACAATAATACACACACGCACACTTAAATGTTTTCTAATTAGAGTCTTTCAGGGAATTAAGGCTTTTAGGTGACCTTTTCATTACTGCTCATAGTCTTGTATGAATTAACGAATCAAGATGTCATACTGGAAAATATCTCTGATATCTTTGAATGAGATTATATTAAACAAAAACGTCATGATCTATATTAAGTATAGTTTCAAATTACAGAAAATATCAATTCATTTTTATTGATATTAAAGAATTGTATTTCTATATTTTATTTATGGAATAATTAGGACCGTCTTTCAATAATATCTTTTTGTACCTGTTGATCTAAAATTAATATAAACGAAGGCCATACTTTCCTATACATTTTGTTATTGTTATGCTATTTTAAAGTTTGAAGAACAGCTTTGTTAACAAAAAGGTTCAAGGTTTAATTAATCAGTGTAATGAAGTGTTAGACAGCTTTTCAAATCTCATAATATAATACTTCTATGCACTTTCTGCACAGACTTGATTCAAAAAATTAAGTTCCGAGACTCGTGTATGAGGATAAAAACATTGCACAATTAAGTTACTGAGAGTGCAATATTAACAGACAAATCTATCTATCTTTTTATACTGCAACACCCTCTCTCTCGAGTATTTTGTGTCACTCCCTGTTTGAATTGACCCAGGGTTGGGACATGCACAAGCTCAGAGGGTAGTGAGTTCCAAAGAATAATGGTAGCTGGAAAAAAGAAATATTTATAGTAATTACAAGGGGTTAGGATTGTCTGTATGAGAGAGGGTGTAAGTGTCTGGAAGATCTGAGTGAAGGTTTAATGTAGTGGGGTAAGGGAACTGCAACCAGCCCGTACACAAGTGTGTAAAACATTAGGAGTCTGGCGTCAGACCTCCTATTCTCAAGGGAGCGCCAACCGAAATTACCTAACATTTGGGAGACAATTGTAAGATAACATATTTCGGGTCCATTTACATTTGCCTGCACGAGGATGGATGACTCTTTTAAAAAAATTACACTGGAAAGGTTCATTTTAGTTTGGCCAGAAATGTAATTATCAGATTGGCACTCAGGTTGGCAATACCGGTTTTAAAAGGCTATTATTCGCCAAACCTAATTTAATCTTAGATGAAAACGCAGGCTATTTGCAAATATAATAAAATATGTTATTACCATTTTTAATGTTCTCGGAAGGAGGTTTTAACGTTAATTAGCGCAAGTTATTATTAGTTTCTTTAACGATAAATATTATCAGAATAACAGTAAGTCATTTAGGTCGATTCTCAGAAGGGAGAGAGTATATTGTTTGTGGAGTTAGCATCTTCCAGATTTTGATGCAGTTAAATTGAAACTGCAAGTCGTTCATCATATATAATATATTATAATTATTATATTATATAATACTATAATATAGTGTGAACAGGCAAGTGAATTATTAGAGTTCTAATCTGCGCCCCAAAACAGTTAGGCCGGCTCTGGGGCTATACCATTTGTGTAATATTATGCCCAGTGGTAATAGTCTGCTTGAGCTGTAAAACACAGGCTGAGCTTAACTTTTAAACACTTATAACAGCAAATATGTAAACCTCATATCAATACACTGCATTCAACAGTAATGCGTTGTGAGCCTGCTTGCATTTTATTTTCAAAATAGTAATTTATTTAGGAATATGAATACCCCCCCCCCCCTCAATTATTGAAGACCAAATGGCTGTTGAAGCTCATCAAAGGTGGTTGTACACAATGTATGCGCTGACCTCCATTTAAAAGAGCTGATGTTTTATGAGGTTTAATTGAACATCAGTGTGCTTTGACTGATGGCATAATCAGATGCATAATACTGACCTCAGAATTTCATGCAGGGTTAAGTGTCCATCTTTATCAATGACATCAAAACATTTAATTTAATGGTGCTTTAGAGAATTGTTAGAGGTTACTATATATTGTTAATGGCATAGACAAAATTATGACTGCAGATAAAGTGTTAGTAAATTAGCATAGCACAAATTGAAATTTTAAATTTAGGGAGAGAAATAACTAGTTTATTACTTTGTTTATATTTTTATAAATTATTTAAGAGCTGATTATTGCCCAATTATGTTTAGTTTATTAAATACAGCAACGACAGTTATTTTAAGAAACTTTCTCTGTCATTTGTTTAAGTTTAAAAAGCAAACATTTAATAAACAAACACATTTTGTTACTTCTACTATTAAATAGATACTGTAATAAATATCTATTTTACTTTCTACGCCCTCCGCCTAGTTTCTCGAAAATAAAAGAATAGAACACGAAATGACTTGATTTGTTTTTTATCCTCTTGGCATCTTTTTGTTACCAAACTCCGTTTAATCATCTGTGAAATATTCGAAATAGCCTTTTATCATGTGAAAATGCCATTTTAACGAGGCTTAAATTTGAAATCTTATGCTGTTATATAATGATGTTATTGTCACTTAATTTCACAAGAATTTTTTTCATTGCATTTTCTGTCATTAGTTCAGTAGCAATTGTCTTTTATTCAGAAGGTTTGAGGGAGTCCATGAAATTCGGTAAGCTTGCACTGTGGTAAAGATAGTTATAGTAATTGCTAGTCTGGATGGGCCAGAGCTTTGTGTGTAAATTAACTCAATAGAGATTATTCATGATTATCCAATTACCATTCCACGGCAAATATTGACTACTTAATACGCCTTATAGCAGTAAAACCCTGGACGTGATGGAATCTACCACGTTACTTCTATCAGCTTGGATTTGACATAAAATGCCTTAAATGAGACAAATGTCTTTTCGTGTAATCCTGGTCAAGTCTCAGATGCATTGTGGTGCAGTAATTAAATCTATCTTATAGGAATTGAGCAGAATCGAGAATCCGTAAATAAGAAAAGTATTGAATAATCCCCGACGAAAGCAGAAAAATATGTTGTATTGCAGTCTTTGCATATCATTTATCCATGCTCGTTGTCACTTGTATAGAATACTTACGGCTTGTGTATTTCGCTTATGGTATTTGTGGAAGACATATAGCGATGTGTTTTACAAATAATATCATGAACCCAAATTATTGCTGAGTGATGAATCGCGTTTTTCATTGATGATCAAGGTTAAGAATAGCATAAGATGAAAGGATTTGAGTCTTGTTCTGAGAAAACTGGGCATAATGCATGTGCGTAAAGTGTCGTCCTAGAGAAGTCTGTGCAGTTCGCACAGGCTTATCAGGGACGAAACTTTTCGCTTTTATGACATTTTTTGGTTAAATGAAGTCTCTTCTTAGCAAAAATCCAATTGAGGCGGAAAGTTTCGTCCCTGATTAGCCTGTGCGGACTTCACAGGCTAATCTGGAACGACATTTTACGAACATGCATTATGCCCAGTTTTCTCAGAACGCGACTCAATTAATGATATTCACCTTTTAACCGTTTAGTTGTTATTATAAGCAGCTGTATACAAAATACTATAATTCTTTCCACTTAGTTTGAGCTATAAATATATATCAAGTATTATACAGTCATCAATGAAATTAAGTTTTAAAATAGGGTCTTTAAAACATATTTTTATATATGCTTTAAATATTTACCACAGATAATACTGTCGAATTTCGTACACAGCACCATAATCGGAACAATTGATCAAGTTCTACTCCGAAATCTTTAAACACAAGAAATAAACTGTGACTTTTAATTGTAGAAATGTATTGAAGCAGCATTTATATAAATTTTATACTATAACATGCTGGCAAAATATGATCACTTGATACTTTAAAATAATATAGGTATATCTATTTTAGCTTTTAATACATATGTTTAGTCATAATTTGATTCGTTACAACTGATTTGACTGAAATTGACATATATTACTGCAGGAAAATAATATGTTAAATACACATAACGGCCCTTTTAATTTGATTTATTGGGAGCAGGAACAATCAGCAAAACATACACCAAATACTCTAAGAAGCCAAAGTGTGTGGTCTTGAACATTCTTAATGGATATTAAGACACTATTCAAGGCTCGTTTGGCAAGCCAGACACTTATTACGACAGCCAGGTATTAGTCCGTCAGATTTGGCATGGATTCGCATCTATCACAGATTAGGTCATATGCTTCCTGATGGTTTTTCCTGCCGTATAAAAAACAGAATTGTAAAAGGTGTGCTTAAAACTATTCATATAACAGACGTCACATCTAGCACTGGATTGGCATTGTTATGTTTGTCGGGCTAGACGTTTATTGTCAAAGCAGAAATGCTTCTTTACTCAATCTGCTCTGACCTACCCGACCTAACTTTTGCCATCGAAAGTTTCCCATTCAGGGTAAACCGTTCATAAATTGTGCATATTTACATTGAATAGTTCTCTGCGTTTAATCTATTCGATCTTAAAATTCAACAATTAATTAATTTAAAATTAAACGTCATTAAATATTTCTTACATTTCTTGATCGGCCTGAGAACAAGAGCCCATATGACATATCATCAAATATATAATCATTTAATATTTATGATATTGCTTGGTTGTCCTTATGCACAGGAACCAATAAGAATACATTTTACATTTTGAACATTAACTATTTGTAAAATTGAACGGTCGTTCAAATGCAAGCCACTCAATCGGAATACATTTCAGAGTAAATAGTTTTGTCTTGAATGTAACAGGTTGCGAAAACTTTTCGTACGTCCCAATGTAAGAAGGAAATACCTGCTTTTGGATGTTTTTTCCCAAAGTCCTGATATTAGGCATGTGTGCGTGTGTGTTTTGGTTACAAATTGTTCTTCTAATTACAATTAAATGTCCACGATTTTCAGAATTCCAACGATAAACAAAATATGCTATATATTTTAAAAAATGGTGAAGCCTTGACAGTGAGAACTGTGCCTGTATATACATGATGGGAGAATGGATTTTCAAAAAGATTGCAATGATATATAAAGGATATTTGTTGGATTCGGTGGAATATCGATTTTATTTCACGAGTGAAATAAAATCGATATTCCATCCAATTCAACACATTTTCTTTTTATGTTATGCCTTTTTCATCGTTTATTGACATTGTAAATGAGTTTAACTGGATAATTTCGCTGGATTTTTGACGTCATTTCGTCGAACAAATGACTTCATTTCACAATAAAAAGGTGAAAAATATCGATATTTTTCACTGTTATTGTTCACTGTTTAAAACAGTGGAATACCATTTTTATTTTACTGATATTTCTCTATAAACCACCGGAAAGCATATAAATAAAACCGAAGTATTCTTTTATAGTGTGAAACTGTCTCAGACACAACGCTGTTGCCATAATATAATTATGTTCTTTTTTTGCAACAGTTAATCTGGAAGATCTGATTTTTTTTAAATGTATGAAGGTTTTTAATAGGTTTTTATTTGTGATACCATGCATACATTGAAGCAAATAAGGAAAGTTACGTATTCTGGTTACAAAGTATGTTCAGCAATTTTAAACAAAAATAAATTCCATGAAACGCATAAAGTTTCTCAATTTCGTTAAGAAAATAATAAAAGTCAAAGTTAATAACATGATATCGATATATTGTGATTGATATTTTTACACTATAATAACTGCTAAATGCTGTTCAAGCTGTTTGTGTCAAATGTTCTCCCGGTAATCAGAAATTGCATAATAGTATTTTTGTATGTTGAATTTATATTGTGTCTTTATTAAAAAACTAACTTTCGCATGAATGATATTGTTTATTTGAAGACATTACTTTTTACTCACATTGTCGCTCAGTCAACCAAAGTCACACCAGCTTCATTCAGTGATCTTAACCTTATGTTAATTGACTGGATATGGTTACTATTTAAAAATCCAATCAGAAAGAAGGCCTAAATTTAGATTTCATTTGTAATTGTTTTTCTTTCAGCACTGATATAATTTTTCAAGTGAAAAACAAACGCTTGCCAAAACATATTTCCTTAAATGTGTGAATATTAAGTGCCAAAATCTCGATTTTGAGGTTGCTTTTGCTAAATGACGGCATCTGCGTTATGAATTAAAAAAAATTTACTTACTCGATGCATGTGCATGTGTACACACGCAAGATCTCACATATCTATAATTGTCAAGCCAATAGCTATCAGCATTGATCATCGATGACTTATATGGTTTATAGAAAAGAATGAGGGGTGGGTTAGGTTTAGTCTGCATAGTTAGTCCACCTAAAAGGTATATGTAAACCATGCTTTTACAAATATAATTTTAGATTTTGTAGACGTGATAAGTTGAAAGCAGTTCGGTTTAGAATGTCTTCCTTGTATGATTCTTCAGAGCTGAAGATTGGGCGTTCACATGATAAAACATGTGTAATTATTTTGCTGTGACGTTTTCATTTTGTACAGGTATTTTGCTGCAAAATGTTGATACTTTTTTATATTAAATGCATTAACTAATAATTTATTAATATTAAATGATTATTGAAAATTTATCCTGTGTAATAATTATCTGATGTTTCTTTCATCTGTGTATGATACACTTAAACATTTTATTCTTAGTCTGCAAACTTAAGGAATTGCGGTTGAATAGCAGATATTAATTTTACTTCTAATGTATCGTCATATTTACACTTCATTAGCTGTATACATGTACTTCTTAAATATGTTATTTCCGCTTTTTATGATAAATGTTGACTTCGTTGGCATACGGCAAGAAGATTCAGTAGGTGTACTCAGAAATCTTTTGTCATGAAAGTCCTTTTTTAACATACTGACTTTGAGTCAGTAAACTATGTAGTAATGCTTGTTTAGCAGTGATGTGTCTTGTTTCATTATAAAATAACGTTAAATAGATATAATATATGCCCTTTTTACTTGTATAAGACTGCGTTCCCTGTAAAACATCATGTTCACGGTATAATGGATTTTCAGAGTTCCGTATTTAGTTATCAGTTTTTCTATGCAGTTGGCATTTACATTCAGTTCAAATAAAAAAGTTAAGTTGTATAAAAGCAAACATCTTCTTTTCTTTTTTATTGAACATGTATTCTTCTTGAAAGGCCATTACGCAAGGGGCCCAGTGCAAATGCTGCTTTGACTTATTTAATGCACACATTTCATTATATAAGAAAGTTTCTTAGGATATAAATAGTTTATAGCGCCAGAAGTCATAACTGTAATGGTAAAAAGAAATAATATTAATATCGTATATGTTAATAAACATACAATTTAAAACCACTTTATTGAGTTGTACGAACAGCTCAACTAGTTTGAAATATGAAAGTTTGAAATTGCCATGGTTTTATCAATTTACGAATGCATATGTTTTATTATATGAACATGTACATGGTTATGAAGATATTTATTGAATGTTTATCCTCTATTTCGACGAAAATATAGATTTGTCCATCCTTCGCTCGGTCGGTCTGCCTGTCTGTCTGAGAGTTCACACTTATGTCGGACAAAGTGAATTTCAGTTGCACGTAAGCATTGAGTAAACAACATATTTATAAAAACACATTATTTTGTGCTTTTTATGTGCGCTCCAATAGCACTAATTATATTCCAGTTGACCTAGTCTGTACATTATTAAGCTCAGTCCGGTTCCCGTATTTACAAACCGATTCTTTGACTAAAGTTTTAAAAGAAAGTATGTTCTGCAAACTTTAAAAATACGAAACAACATGAAACTACAATCCAGCGATGCAGTGAACGATTTCAATTATGCATGTATATTTGTTTCTTGAGTACACTATATTAATGGATAAAGTACCATTGGTAGCCTGTATTTAAAGTAATTGTGAGGTATGTTTTTGTTATTGACATTTTAGCTGCACATAAGAAAGTTTAATCAGTAGGTACCGCATAGACATTATCTTTATCAACTTAAATTGTATTCAACATTTCTGAACATGAGGTTTTCAGTTGAACATAAGTATAGTCTAATAGGTCCAATCTCTTCCCACCATTTCCACGGTTAGCACATTGACTTAGCCTGATAAAAAAGGGAGTTGCTTTGCATGTATTTTACCCAAATGCAAGTCAAGCAGGTTAAAGGAATAAATCAGTTATTCCAATTTTATGTTTCTCCTTAGATGAGAGATATACAGATTAAAATTTATTTCCACATTTTATATGAACTGTCGTATATATATATATCACAAAATATATAATCGATGACAATTGGTGGGTTATCTTTTATAATATCATACCATGAACATAATACATTTGGGAAATGGATGCGTTAAAAGAGTGTGTAAATTAAAACACTAGCATCCCGAATAATAGTCCTATGTTGATATGTATATAAATTATATATTTATTAATGAACTTGATAAGGTTGGATATACTGCTTAACACGTATTATTTATAAAAATAAATATATAATTATTGATAATAGTTCATAGAGTATATTTGTTGGATTAACAGTGAAATTATCAGTTTTAATTCACTGATATTTCTCTATAAACGACCGGAAAGCATAAAATAAATTTATATTATCGATTTATTATATTAAACGTGATGTTTAGACAAAATATAAGACTAATTCTTTCCTAGGTTGATGTCTCGCAACGGCTCTCGTTTCAGTTATTCAAAGCCTCGCTTATCACACTTATCTATTTTTAACACTTAGTCACTTAAAGAAAGAAGGTCGTATGCCACACATGGCCAGTGTAGCTACATGCCAGCTGCGCATTTGCACAGTCTGTTCAGGAGCTACGCTGTTCGCTTATAGTCAGATCGAATTAAATTTTGACGTCAAACAAATTGCAACACAATGTTTTTTTCACGTAATTCAAGTGCTTAATATATAACATTTTACAGACAAAAACCCGAAAAAAATCGAACAACGGGTTTCTGAAAAAAATCCATTGAAATGTGGCATTTTTCTCGTGTTTTTTTATATGGCTCCAAGTGTATTCCATACATGACACCGTTTGTTTAACACGCCGTAACCGGTGTCGAAGCAAATACAAGTTTTGCGCGCGGCAGATTGTACATTCTCCGTCAGAACAGAATTAGCCTATTTCTTGAACAGGTAATGCATCTGTGAGTTGTTATCAATTGTATTAAATTGTATTTACGTTTTCCTTCCATATTTTTATCGAAATGCAGCTTAATATAAAAAATACTTGACAGTGTGATGCATTTTCGCGTGCTTTTTCAAAACAGCGTTCAACAATTGAAACTGTAAATAATCTTTAATGTAACATCATCTATTACACCAAACATCTATATCAAGCATGTCCTTAGGTCATAATATGAAAATAAAGTGTGAACAAATATTTTTTGAATTTTCAAGGTTACCCGATAATGCATCAAACAATAAACTACGCAAGCAATTATGGGTCCAAAGTTCACGAAAATCGTAATATTTTTGTTAAAAAGCTGATGTCGATTTTACATGTCTTTAACGTTGGAATGTTATATGTTACATGATTTCAATTGTTTATTCAGTTAGTTATCGAACAACTGTTCATTTTATTTTATGTTAAGCATTTAAACCTAGTTGTTTTGGCAACAGCGATGTGACTCTCAGTATATGTCGATAGTCGTTAGAAGATCTAAACATGTAGATATAAATTAAAAGGTAAATACCTAATCGTTTTGTCCTGATATGCTAAAGGACCAGAGCCATTTCAAGAAAACTGGCTTTATAATCTTACACTTATTATTGTGGCCTGTGTAAAGCTGACATGCATGGCTGACATTTTGCAATGAAATGCCGTGTTATTTGAACAAAACCGACATACAAAATGTAGACCACATGATTTCGTTTTATTTTAGCTAACCTACGAAGAAAAGTAGTAAGATATGTCCAAGAATAGAAATGCAGATATGAGGTATTCTTTACGTTTATGAAAATAATAGATAAAAATTGAAACAATATCAACAACTCTGGGCCATTCTTAGATATTTGTCAGTAATGTTGGATAAAACAACTGGTACAAATTAAGGTCAGTTTAGCTAGTGGCGAATTTAACTTTCAATGTGAATGAAGACTCAATATGTCCCCCTTAAATGCACGAGCATTGACATGTTTAGAGAACAAATGACCTTCCACAAGCTAGCTTGAAAGACAATCTCATAGTTGTATTTTTTCAACTATTTGAAAAGTGCCAGATGTAATCAAACCTTTTATTCTAAAATTGTTGGTCACTGTGATTCAATTATTTCAATGATGTACATACACGTTTTGTAAAAGTCATGTTTTGCAATTTTTTCAAGAAGTTTAACTAATTGCACCAAACAACAATTTCAGTGGTGATAGTGAACATGATTATAAACGTGTATGTGTACTGTAAAGAATGATGGTCGTCCATTAGCCAAGCTTTTGCAGAAGGGATGTAACACTTTAATTGCTCACAGTTAAATCCAAAGGTATGTACCAAACAGTGTTTCTTTCTGTCATATTGACGGCCTTTTTCAAATAGAAAAAATTTGCTGTGATACTAGATCATAAAAATATGCATTTATAAAGATTTTGATCAAATAATTCAATTCATTTAAGAGATAAAAGTGGATATTGATGGTATTTTCATTTAATGTTCCATTTTATCACATGTTGTTTCTTTTAAAACAGCAACGCATGGCATTTTTATTCTCTCTTAACCTTCTAATTTAGATGATGGGCTAGATGTTAGACCTAAACAGCACGTGCACGAAGATTGTAGAAAAGAGTACTGTTATGATTACAACAGGAAGAAAAAAAAAGAAAATGCCAACGACGAAACAGTAAGAAGCCCTAAACGAAGAAAGATAGCTGGAAGTAGATTTATTTACGAACATCATTGCGTTTTATGTGGAACTAAAATGTAAAATCAGAATGAAGATAAACTTGATAAAGAATGTGATATTGTTCACAGAGTAGAAACATTCGACTTTCAAGCATCAATTAAAGCTCTGGGCAAAACAGAACTGATGATTGGGCATGTGATATTCTTGGTAGAATCGAAGTCCTTAATGATCTTCCGTTTGCCGAAGCACGCTTTCTCCAAAGCTGTAACAGTAACTTTAGAACACTAAAGAACATTCCTGAAAAATACAGGAAGAATAGTGAAGTCAATAAGAAGGGTAGAGGCGGGCCATCTAATAATGCAAGTTCAGAGGCATTTTTAGATCCAATCAGATACTTAGAAAGCCATGAAAATGAACAATTAAGTGTTGTCGAACTGGTAAATGAAAAATGTGGAAATGATTCGTACAGCTCGGTTTATGTGAAGAATAAAATATTGGAGTACTTTGGAGACAATATCATTATTGCTGAAATCAATGGCAAACACGATGTTGTTACATTCAACAGTGAAGCGCATGCCATCCTTCACTCGTTTTATAAAAGAAACAAAAGTGACGAATGTAAGACTGAAATGGCAGCAATCATATCTACAGTGGTAGATTCATCCTAAACGATATAAAAGCCATGGACAAAGGCAAAAATACTTATCCCCAGGCCTCAGAAATTACATCAAATAAAGATTATTCACCTGAGAGTCTGCAGTTATTTCTTCAAAAGGTTATTGAGAATAAACAGGGAAAAAGAAAATAGCATCGATTGGACAATCCGTAGTGCAAACAGCAACACCACGGAGTTTAATCTGTCCGCAATAGCTATGGTAAGGAACTAAGGGTTGATGATACATCATATGTCTGGATCAAAGATGATGGTTGACTGTTAAAGCAAACTAGGTAAATTGAAAATAAAAGTATCTCTCTTTTCATATTTGCTGAAAGTAGCAGATTGATTTGAGATTTAGTTCAGTAATGTTTTACTAAGTATGTAACAGAATATAGCCATTTTAGATGTATTTTTCAACTGATTTTACATTTGATGAAACAAATCAAGATTTGTAATATTTATGATTTACTTATAATTTAAAATGGCGCATAATCAACTGCACTTACCTATTTGTATAATGATCGAGTACAAGTAATTTAATATTACATAAATCATTTATGAGTTTGGCGACTTGCTGATGTAAAGGTATTTTATTTGGTTTTAATAATATATTAGTCGTGAAACATGAACAATCTTATTACATGATCTCTTTTTCTTTTAGGTTTCAGTGTCTTATCAGGAAGTAGGTACTAAACGGTGCCCTAGTAGGAAACACGGACTGGTTTGTTCACCATGTGGTGATTGTCGTGGCACAGGATGCTCAAATAGTCCTCTCCTTCACGATGCAAGTGATGACACTGAGACAACAAACTAAAGTATACATGCCGTTTGCGTTAAGACTGTGGTATCAAGCAGTAAAATGTTGCAACATTATTTTTTTTACAGTGTTTGGTTTTGAAATTTATAAATTTGGTAAAGTACAAAATTGGTAACGTAAATTACATTTAAACAATTTTAACAACTTGTTTTTAAGATTCTATTAGCGTTTACACTACTTGTTTATTTAAATTTTTGATAAGTTAATGAAATTCGTAAATTTGGTAACACAAAATTGGTAACGTAAATTACATTCAAACATTTTTCATACAACTCATGTTCAAATTTCTATTAGCGTTTACACTTGTTTATTTGAATTTATTATATAACTTAATGAAATCCGTATCTGTATTTAATCATTTTTGTGTAAGAATTATCATATAAGCTCATATGTATATGAAGTAACGAATACTACACCTACTTTTAAAACGTCGTTACTTCATGAATACTTCATTTTTCGGCAAATGATGCAACATTATTTTGTTAACAGTGTTTGGTTTTGAAATTTATAAATTTCATAACGTACACAAATGGTAACGTAAATAACATTTAAAAATTTTCCTTACAACTTGTTTTTAAGATTCTATAAGCGTTTACACTACTTGTTTATTTGAATTTTATGAAAAGTTAATTACATTCGTAAATTTGGTAACATACAAAATTGGTAACGTAAATTGCATTCAAACATTTTCCTTACAACTCATGTTCAAATTTATATTAACGTTTACACTACTTGTTTTTTTGAATTTATCATATGTAAATGAAATCCGTATCTGTATTTAATCATTTTTGTGTAAGCATTTATCATATAAGCTCATATGTATATGAAGTAACGAATACTACACCTACTTTTAAAACGTCGTTACTTCATGAATAAGAATATTGTTGTAAGTTATTGTTGTATATTATTACTGTAATTACTTCACATGTTAAAATGTTATACTTTGTAACGGTAGCTCTATGTATATCTTTTACATCGATTAACGCGCGGGTGGGGTAATGCTATAATGCAGATCGGAGTGTTAATATTTAATAATAAATGACAAAAAAAGAATAAAACAAATTGAGTTTATTCATACATTTATTTAATACAGATTGACACCAAAATAACTACAATTTTACAGCAAACAAAGTCAAGAGAGCGACACATATTGAAAATACAGAGATTTGATTACGAAATTTATCAAAGAGCAGGTGCTCGTAAACTATCTGCCATAAATGAAGTTTCCGATGAGATAAATTTTCAGGGTTTTTCTCCGAACCCCATACATATATACGGATTACAAAAAACTAAAAAAACCTTGTGTTGCAATTTGTTTGACGTCGAGGTACATATACTCATAACTTAAGAGGCCTATTATTAGACAACTTAATATTTCTTGACTTTATAGCGTACAGGTTAGCTCATGACCATACTACGCAGAAGCACGGGCTGGTCTGGAGCTATACTTACCGCATATGGCGTAAGAGCAATTGTCCCTTGACGTGGTTTCTATATCGCCTTACTGGTGCAAAAAGTTGTCATGTGCTTTCAAATTTCAATGTCATATGGTATCTTTTTGCACCAAGGGGGCGATATATATGATCTATACTTCCATTTTTGCTTGGTATAACATATGTATATATATTTTGTATACAGTCATATATATATATGGTAAAATCATATATATGTATGTCATTACAAATGTGTGTTGTATAATTTCATAATTATAATCGATATTTTCATATGTATGTTATAAAAGTTCATATATATATGCACTATTTTGATATATTTGTGGTATAATTTTGACATTTGTTTTGTATAATTTTGAAAACTTTTGTGTGTTATAAACTTTCATATTTGTGTGCAAAAATTCCATATGTTTGTTGTAAAATGTTCATATATATGTTCTATAATTTGCATTAAGGGAAATAATTTAAACAGGTATGACTAAAAAGCGTTCTGAGAGAACACATTTCCAATTAAATCACAAATCATAGATTGATACAAGATTGATAGATTAAATTGGCATAAGGTTGATATTTTAATAGGGTTTTTAAAATTACTCAGATTAACTAAAAAGATAATTCTTATTAATGTCACAGATAATTACACCAGATAAGAATGTTATTTATGTCATAAAAATAAAATAAATAATATGATTTTTCATGTATATTGTTACACACATACTTGATTTTTTAGAATTCGATTTGAATTGACATTCTCTCCCGTTTTTTTTAATGACAGTTATTCTCCTGAGAAAAAAAACCTACTTATGCATCTCTTTAAATTGTTACCGATAAAAACCAACTGTTTCGACCTGTCCGCATTCTGATTCTGTAGGCTTTAATTTAAAAATATTATTACATAGTCTGTGACCATCGAATGCCAAAAAATGTCTATTAAGGCAGAAGTCTAATATATGTTTTAAACCTCTCATTTGTATTCTTAAATGAGACCACTCCTAATAACAGGGTCACAATTCACAAAGCTTTAAGCTTATATAGGAATAACGTATTTTTTTTTTTAATTTGAATGTTCATATTTTATTTAAATCTAATGATCTCTGTTAAAAAGAAGTTGTTAAAACTTTACTAAACCTACAATTCTTTAATTTTATGTACAAAACAATAACATATTTAATTAATAAAATAATGAAATGTATTGCTAAGTTTTCAAAAAGTGTGGACACATCATCACGCCGTGTCATGTTTTAGCAATGGCTGTAGCCCGAGGCAACATATACCATGACGACAACGACAGTCCTTTATCAAAGGGTATGTGTCACTTCCAGTCCAAGTCCTTTATCAAAGAGTATGGATACCTTTCAGTTCCAGTCCTTTATCAAAGGGTATGTGCAACTTTCAGTTCCAGTCCTTTATCAAAGGGTATGCAGCACTTTAAGTCCCAGTCTTTTATCAAAGGATTTGTGTCACCTTCAGTTCCAGTCCTTTATAAAAGGGCATGTGTAACTTTCAGTTCAAGTCCTTTATCAAATGACATGTGTTACTATCAGTCCAAGTCCTGTATCAAAGGGTATGGATACCTTTCAGTTCCAGTCCCTTATCAAAGGGTATTGATACCTTTCTGTTCCTGTCCTTTATCAAAGGGTATGCATCACTTTCAGTCCCAGTCTTTTATCAAAGGACATGTGTCATCTTCAGTTCCAGTCCTTTATGAAAGGGTATGTGTAACTTTCAGTTCTAGTCCTTTATTAAATGGCATGTGTTACTATTAGTCCCAGTCCTGTATCAAAGGGTATCTGTCACTATAAGTTTGAGTATCTTATAATAGGATGTGTCAACTTGTTTGAGGGATGTGGCCTCACTGTTATTTAAAGTAGTTGTTAACATTTTAAATAAATTAACTTAAACATTGATTAAGTGACATCAATGTTCATTTTGGTGGCACTGAAAATCCATAAAGTATGGATTTCTATAAAGATCCCTAAAATCAATTAAATGTGTTGACAACAATTCTTTAAAAATCAACTTTGTATTTAAAACCGCATTAAAAAAATCAATAACACACGAAATCACTTTCACTTAAAATAAAAAAATGCTTTTTCAGGAGTTGAGATCTGGCAATGTATGTCTTTTTGGTTATGTTATTAAGGTTTCAATCACAACACAAAGCAATGAAAATATAAAATGATTATAAAAGTTATTGAATTAGTTATAATGTTTAAAGCAGTTAGATGGGTCCAATAGTGACACAATACAAGGACAAAACAAAAAATAATAATAACGTTTCTATATCAGTCTTTTCGCATTTTGTGTAGCTCTCCCATGGGTATCAACCTTTTCAAAAAAATTGCACAGGTTAAATGATATTAATGACAAAAGACATTTGTGTTGTTAAATACGAATAACAATAACTTTTTTCTTTATAATCTGTGGGCTATTTCCTATGAGGGCTATGAAGTGATTTGTGAAAAGGATTGGAACAGTAGGATTTATGTTTGAAGTGATTAAGTGATATTTAACGCAAAAGCAACCACCATTATTTGTATAGACTTGATTAATTTTTGGAAACACAAATGAGTCTTATACGGGCTCACACATATTCGAATAATGTTCATCATGTTATAAATGAAACTTAACCCTTCAATAAAATCTTTTGAAAACGGAAATATGTGCAAGTGGCAAAACTTTTTTATTCCCCACCCCCACCAATTCTTGAAACAAAAACTTAATCATGTTGTGTAATTTTCATGATTTTTCAAATTATGCCTATTATTTACGTCTTTCATAACTATTTAAAACAACTTTAATCTGATCTATCTGAAATAATTATGAGTTGTACGAACTAAGCTCTGCAACGAAAACTATTATACAAAAGTCATGTTTTAAAATTAAGGACTGTTTACTAAATTCTGGTGTTTTTATAAAAGAGTTCTGTCATTAATTCTAAAGCTGAGCTCATTAAGAGTAATATCTATAATGAATGAGTTATGTTTATAATTCAGAGTTCTTGTCTTAGTATTCTTTAGATATGTCCATAATGCATTTGTCTTATATATAATTAAGGCATTGCGTTCTTATATAAAGAGATTTGTCTTGAATTCAGGACTTATTAATATAATATGGTTTCCATTGCAACTGAAATGTCATTAAGATTGCAAGCATATTTTTTAGATGGGCAATAAACTATGAAGTTGAAGGTGAAATGCTTTGATCAATATAATTACTTGCATAAATCCCCAAGTCCAATGTAAAGTGTGAAAACAAATGGAATTGACAAACTAAATATGATTCTTTTTAAATGAAAATAAATGAATATAATTGCACAATATATTTAAAAGTTGAGCGTGAAATGTGCTCCTACTTATCACATACCAGTTACAGAGCTGTATGGCAATCAATTGAATTAATGGTTAGTTTTGTGTACAAGATTTGAACTTCAGCTTGTTATTTTATTTAGCCAAAATATATATTTATTTCAGGATCTATTTAGCTATGTCTTAAATTTGGAAGATATGTTTATAATTCAGGCGTTATGTCTTTATTTCAGTAGATGCCCACCAATATATGTGCATGCAATGCCTATTATTCAGGTATGTGAAGCTAATGCTGGCAAACATCAACAATGATACTGTATGCAGGAACCATGCTGTTGTATCAACTATACGTTTTTGTAAAAACAAATTCATGTTGCTTCCTTTTCATGCATGCATCTGTGTCTGGGATTAATATTATAATGTTATTAATTAGTTTAATTCATATTGGCTTTGTTATGAGCTGAAGACAGCCTTATTGGCCTGAGGCCGCAGTTATGATATATCACCAGAGCACTCTTTGAGATATGATATATCGCTAAAGAAGTAGTTAAGATATGATATATCGCAAGAAAAATGGTCAAGATATTATATATCGCCAGAAAACTGGTAAATATATGATATATCGCCAGAGCATTGGTTAAGATGTGATATATCGCCAGATCACTGGTTAAGATACGATACATCGCCTAGGAACTGGTAAAGATATGATATATCACCTGAGCACTATAAATATATAATATATCGCCAATGCACTGGTAAAGATATAATATATCGCCAGAAAACAAACTGGTTAAGATATGATAGATAACCAGAGCAATGGTTAAGATATGTAATATCGCCAGAAAACAAACTGGTTAAGATATGATAGATAACCAGATCACTGGTTAAGATATGTAATATCACCAGAGCACTGGTTAAGTTACGATATATCGCAAGTGAACTGGTAAATATATGATTTATAACCAAACCACTGGTTAAGATACGATATATCGCCAGAGCACTAGTAAAGATATGACATATCACCCTAGCGCTGGTTAAGAAATGCTATATCGCCAGAGCACTGGTTAAGATGTGATATATCGCCAAAGCAATGGTCAAGATATGATATATCGCCAGAGACTGGTTTAAATAAGATATATCGCCAGAATAATGGTGAAGATATGATATATCGCCAGAGCACAGGTTTAGATACGATATATCACCAGAGAACTGGTTAAGATACGATAACTCGCCAGAGAACTGGTTAAGATACGATATATCACCAGAGCACTGGTTAATATATTATATATCGCCAGAGCACATGTTCAGAAACGAAATATCATAAGAGAACTGGTAAAGATATGGTATAACAGAAGAACACTGGTTAAGATACAATATCTCGCCAGAGAACTGGTAAATATATGATAAATCGACAGAGACATGGTTAATACATGATTTATCGCAAGAAAACTGGCTTCTATATGATACATCACAAAACAACAGATGTGGTACATGAATCTGAAAACTGATTCAAGTAAAACATGACGTTATTTTGTATACACCTGATAACTGCATATGTAATGTACAGATTTTACAACAAAAAATATATGATAGGTATGCATTTATCTTATTGAATCACCTTCGTGTGTATGTATCGTATTAATATAATCTGCGATTACGATCACGGGAAAATTTATTTAATGAATTTTGTAAGAATACAAAATAAATCATGTTCCTGATTATGACCGTTATGGTTTTAATGTGTGTGATTGTTTCCAGGCTATATTAAACAACACATATGTTATTTTATGGAATTTGCATAGTGTTCACGGGAAGAAAAAAACAACAATCACCTTTTCATGATTGATACCCACCAAAAATAGTCTCATTATTTGCGAGCTCGTTCCATATTTTTGTTGGTTATAAAATAGAAGTCACTTTTTTTATGCCACGTAAACAACTTTATTATCAATTGTGAGGTTTTATTCACATTCGGAGCTGATAATTATGCCTATTTTTGCCCATACGTCCTTTGTTATGTCTGTCTGGCGCGACATATTTAGACTCCTTCGTGATAGGCATGCTTTGCGATATTTCACGCATTTACATTTATCAAGAGAAGTAACTTACACCGGTAGACCGATAAAGTAAAAACATGGTGTTTTTTTGGTTATATTTTCACTGACGTAATGCTTTTGATTATTATATATTACATTTCCCCACATTTTACAAAAGCTATCATTTGTCAGGCAACACATCCAAATCGTTAAGTTCTAGTTTTATTTGAACATTACAGTTTTAATAGTTTTGAAATATAAATCCTGAAGCTTTCTTGATAGAATTAAAAGCATTGTCAAACATATTAAAGGCTGTCAACTTGTACATATATGCGTATGTAAGCAGCGTATCATTAAAATCTGCACACATTTCAATGTTGATAATCAATAAACTTGATATTATTTGAAATTGCTTTTTTCCCATTTACAATTACAATACAGCTTTGAAATGAATTGTTTTGCAATCAAAAGTTATAATACCAATCAATATTATGTCAAGTATTGCGAAGTTATTATCATGAAACCAAAAATTTATTTGAATGTATATATTCAATTTTGTATTGTATGCTCACAAATATCCTTATGTTCTCGCTCTAAGTGAATATTTTCTTCACATACTTTAAGTTCAGTGGTCTCATTCTTTAGAAAGAATTTCCTTTGTACCCATTGTACAGACTGCTTTCATAGATGTTACTCAGAAATACATAACTCGTGTATGAGGAAATTAAATAAAAACCGCAACATCAAATATATATTGTGAGTAAAAACCCTGCATTCGTATTATCCGATTAATGCCATTCTTTCTGTCAATTTACATGTTGATGCATGCAGATGCACAGTTCGTTTAATAAAATGTTCTCTTTTTTAAACCAAAAATTCAATTAGCAAATTGTCAGTCGCATGCTGCCAGCTCCGTTCTTAAATAGGCTGTAATTTGCTAAACATAATTAAATCTTAAATGAAATCAATAATGTCACAATATCACGTAACTGCGAGAACATATATCTGATTATGCTGATGTACTTGTATGTAGGATTTATAATTAAAGGGCACAACTCTACACTAGTGTCACTTGTGATAAATACTTAGATATAGCATTGATTAAATTGACCGGACCGTTCGAAAAAAGTAATATGACGTACTTCCAGTATTTTAAATTCAAAAAGAGAAAATCTTTAATCTTAAGTCTGCATACTTTTTGATCTGGACCTGTGGGTGATTTTAGTAAATGCACACTTTGGAGCATGTTATAAATCAAATTTGAATGCTGTCTGAAATATTGGGCAATAGCTTAAAAAGTGTTCGATTGTAGTTACACGAACTATAGAAGAGTAGGTGGGAGGGTAGTTAGATAAATAATTGCATGGTAATTTTTGGAAGTATATTTATTGTTTGGTATGTATGATGATAACAATAAAAGTCTGTGTTATGGGGAACCCATTCATTTAATAACCACACTTATAACTTTAGAAGCAATCACAAACAACTGCCATTGAAAGCTGGTTTAAGAGCTGCTGTTATCTAGAAAATAATATAATGTTGCGATAATAGTATGTTTAAGAAAAGACTGACCTATAGTATGACAAACAATTTGTTTTTAATTCAATTAATAATTGTAAAATTAAGTGAAACCCCAGCTGTTGTAGCAGTATTGCATTCTTATGATACACAATTTTGTGGTCCTTTATTTAAGACAAGTGACCATTTTCCACAACAGTAAGGCAAAATACGAAACAACAAACACACATATTAGAATAAAGCTGGAGTCACCGCCTTGGAACGGTCAATGCGAAGCACTGGGAGTTTAAATTGGTTTAAGAGCGCTCAATGCATACCTCAAAAATACATTTGGGTAAGGGAATTTGGTGTGGATCATTAGGATTATCACACATTTTTTAAGAGCGGCCCTGTTTAATTTACAGAGCCTTTGCAATCAGAGGATATATTTGTTTTTGAAGTGAATTGATTGCACATTGCTCAATCATTTAAATTTACAAATCAAAATATTTCCTCGTTAATAAGTCAAGATAAACATTGTACAAGGGTCTTAATTATTCGCAAGTTATTTGCCCTTGAATACAGTTTTAAAATAGATGCAGGGTTGGAGGGGGGTCATGTTTGTTAACAATCTCTAGTTGATAAATTTTTGCCATTTTTAGAGCACGATTTGCCTTACGTATTAAATACCTCATACTTTCTATCTCTTAATACACATTAACCCTGCATTATAATGATAATTGAACGTCTTGGTATCACCAAACATTATGCAGTCTGAAAAAGGATCAAACACAGATCGGGGTTTACTCTTGTTAGTGATGTATAGCCTGCCAAAAAGAAAGTAAATCATGAAATTGCAATCGTTTTTCTACAGGTATTTGGCTTTTGCCAACAGCCAATGGAAACTCACAAGGAAACCCAATTATCTTTAAAACAATTTGGATATCTAAGACCCACATTTATATGTGCACACGGTGACCATTTTTTGTTCATTTCAGCGGGGAACACCCAGGATTAGCAGCTGACGAGCATTCTGCCTCGGGAGACCCTCATAGTCCTCCTGTCAAAGCAGTGTCACTCTGTAAGTTTGTAGATTATTAACACCAATAGGCCAGAATGTTAATCCAATCTTGGTAGTAGAGTGTTTATTTTGAAATTTGTAGATTGAATCTAGTTCATGCACGTCAAAACGCAAGTCATTAGGTCAAATCTTAGAACAACCTTTTGAATCACTCTAGAACCTTGTTATCAATCTAGAGGCCTCATTTATGACTCAATCTTACTGAATCTTTGTCAGAATGTTTCTTAAAGCAATGCCATCAAGTCAGGTCGCAGGAAAAAAGCAACTTTTAGCCCATTTGCCCTATAGAGGCCACATTTCTTATGTGTATGAATCTTTTTCCAAATAATTGGTAACCGAGACAAACGCATGTTAACCTTGTTATCATTATGTTCTTATGAAACTTTATAAGACTTATCTTAGACTATCTATGCGCAGTGTAAATTAGGCTCGCCTGTCTCCTAAAAGTGGGTCAATAGGTCAGGTGTAAGCCTTACATTGTCAACATGCCAGGGGCCTCGCTTATAAATAAATCTAAGTTAAATTTAAAAACATCTAAGTTACCAGGTCAAAGCCAGAAGAACTAACATTATCTGATCCGAGTTTGAATCTGCATCGTGTGCATCACAAAAAAAACAGTAACTTAACCTGATCTAAAGAAAATGTATTCACCATTGACTGTGGACGCTGTAATCATGGCTTAATCTTGATGAATCATTTTCTGGACGTGTATTTTGACAAAATTTAAGCTTATTTTAAATCTGGGAGCCATGTTTCCAAAAAACTAGATCACCATTTCAAATCTTAGAAAAAACAATGTTACCACTGTAGGGACCGCATTTATGACTTGTTGAAACTCGTTCAAAGTGTTAAAGTTGATAACATTTACTTAAAGTTTGGATCTGTGTAATGTTGGGTCCAACAGAAGGCAACATGTCAAGTATTTTAGAATTTGTGAATCTTAAACTCAGATGAGCTTCTAGGTCTATAAAGGCCCTCTTGTTACGCAATAGCAAGAACATATAACACGCCTTCTTGATAATTACCACAATCTAGATTTCACATGGGGTAAAATATCTTTGAAATGTGGTTTAAATTATCTTGAACATCTTGCAGAGATATACTTAATTCCATTTCACTAAATATTTGATGTCTTTCAGTTCAAAACAATTTTCACATTCATACAACACATCAAAGTAAACTAGTCTTTTTATGTAACAGAAACCTTGAGAGTTTATTCGAAATGTCATGCAGATTTTCAATTTGTAAGTAAGTCTCAGATTTAAGAGTATTTCAGTGAAAATACCACAATGCTCTTTGCTGTTAATGCTAATTTCATAGATATCAGAGGTGATGCTTTGTAAAGATACCTCGTAAAAAGAGCGGATGTTACTGACATCAAAGTCATTTGATTCCACAAATGCCCCTTTCTGATGGTGTGCATGCAATATAATACAAATATATTATATAGATGCTTTTATTTTGTAGCAGACATAAGTACACCTTTATTAGGACAATTACAATATATCTGTCTTGATTGATTGAGTAAACAGAATTAGAGCTTAATTGTTTTGTCTGATTCCGTATCTTTTAACTTTCAAGAATGCAAACATTTAGCAGAAAAAAATGGTGCTGCTTTTCTTTGCTTTTTGCTAAATGCTGCGAATTTGTAATGTACCTTTTCATGTCCAAAGTGTGTCTTATTTTCTATATTAATTCTTTAATTATGTTTACTAGTAATTGTTAAATCCTTTGTGTTTTAAAAAGTGTATGGAATTTAATTGTATTTTCCACCCTACATCAGTTCAACAATCAGTTAAGATTTTATTTAAAGTTTTGTAAATACACCAGCTAGCTAAGGTACGATTTCGATCAGGAACTTTTTAAACACCTGCAATGCTAAAGCAGTGTTTTTAAGGAACTTAGTAAATACTAAAAATGATGTGTTCATAATATTTATAATTTATGACATTGTAATTGTTTCATTGACAAAAATATTAATAAATTATTTACTTTCTTTAAATGAATACAAATAATGAAACCCATGTTTGATTCCACTCCTGTACTTTTTCCATTTTCTTTCAGCCCGGCTGGTGGGGACATGTCGCTGTTGAAGAACTTAAACTCCTTCACCATAAGGCTTTTCATTGACTCGATAAGCTTATGTTATCGCAAATGTTACACGCGATTGTATGCACATATATAGCATTGTTTAAAAATGCTGAGAATTTGAGGGAATAGGAAATTTTTTTTATTGATCTCGATGAGAAAAGTTTTATACAGAGCAATGGTTTGCATCTTATATCTTCTTTTAACCTTAAAGTTCAAGCTTTTTATCAATGATTTGTGATAAAGTTGCACGACAATCTTTAGTCTTAAATAGGTTAAAGATTGGAATTTGTTAGTTGCCATTAAGCAATATTACATTCATGATTAGCACTCATTGACGTATGGCTAAAAAGGATATAATTTGCAAAATTGCAAATTAAATTTGGGGCAAAACAAGGAAATAAAGAATGCCTGATCTTTGATTTAGAAAAAAATTCTTGCATCTGCAACCATTCTTTTTTTACAAAATCATATACTTGTTGAACATTTTTTGTTCCATGAAGTGCTGATCATTTAATACATACTTACTTATAGTAATCGTTCGATGCCTTGTTTGTTCATTTATTATACGTCAAAAAAGTGAGTAAAACTGTGATGCCATGTCATGAAACTCATAGATCTTTGACTTGCACGGTTAGATTTCCCTTTTCAACTGAGATTTTCAGTACTCTTATTATGTAATGCTATTTGCGAATTTTTTAAGCGGCTTATGTTTTAATGATTCTGATCTGTTTACACAGGACACATTTGTACTGATAAAGGAATCAGAAATAACAAGACAACAGTCTTCCATTTCTGTTTCAACACCAACAATATGTAAATGCATGTTTTCAAATATATGAAATGTTGTTAGAATGTATGATGAAAGAGGAAACTTTTTCTTTAAAAGGAATATATAAAATCAGCAATTGATTAGAAAAAACAATTCAGTAAGATATTATATACAGAAGTTCAGTTGTGTGAAAAATCAATTCTCTCCGAAATATTAATCTTATCAGCTTTATGTTTAAATGCTTTAATACAAAACGTCGCTAGACTTTTCAATAATTGTAATGAATTTAAAGAAGAAAACGTACTTTGTATTCTTCTGTATACATCAGGCATTACAGGTAATTCTAAAATTACTATTATAAGGAAAACGTAAAACAAAATGATACTTGTCATCTTTAATTTCATTTAGTGTATAATTTTTAACATATTCTATAATATCTTGGAATGATTTGATGGCTACCACTTTCTGTAAATAGAAAATGAGAAGACAATCCCAATTTTGCTATTATGTTTATAAATTTAGAAATTTCAAGTTTGTCTACGTAAATTAATTTTTCGAAAATTGGTCTCTATAGTTTGTAACGAAATAGTGATGAAATATCATTTGCGGAAAGAAGAGTTATTTAAAACGTGGTTTCTTACATGTCTTTAGGTCTTACTGGTAAATATGCTACAAGCGAATTCAGGTCTTTCAGATAAATAGGCTACAAGCCATCACTCTCAATTAATTAATTATCTTTCTAATTGTATTAATTGTCAATAAACTATTATGTGAATCATTGAATACTTTCTTGGTTTAATGACCTAAATTGGTATAAGATCATAAAGAAAGAAAATGTAACTGTGGCCGGGTTGGTTTGAATTACTCCATCTTTTGTCCACTGTAGAATATATACGCACGTGTAGTAGCTTTGTTTGTGTGCAAACTATGTTGTGGGGACAAATGTGTTGTTGACACTTTTGCAGCCTCTGTCTTCTTTTGCAAAACCCTCTTTACCACTCTGAAATCCTGTCTCTTCATGAATTCCATTTTGAACTGAAAGGAGTTCATTCTAGAGATGGAACCTACTCCGTCTAGATATCTTAACTCGTAATGAACTGATTTAACACAATATTTTTATTTATTGAAAAGGCTAGGACACCATAAAGAATACTTGACTGACATCCAACCGAATTTTCATGGTTGGAAATCCATAACTAGCCAAACAGTTTGCGTAAATAAATATCTTCTTTTTTCTAAGCTATGTATGCTCAGGTATACCCTATACACTACAAGTGTCTTTTGACAACTAACATACGAATGCACATACAACTGGTCATAGAAATTAGTGTCTCCGAAATAATTTGAGCTAGAAAAATAAGCTTACATTTGAAATCGTTTAATCATGTAGCCTCTGTTAAAATAAATATGCTCAACAATGATTTGTATGTTGTTGATATTATTGTTTTATTTCACGGAATAAAATATTCTCTCACATACAAAACAAACAAACACATAACATACCATACTCTGAGGTCGGCTTTTGTTTTCCAGTAATTACTATTCAAACCATAAAATACTCAATTTAAAGAGCTTTGCTTCTTTCTTGTATATTGATTGAAACACAAACATACACATTAAAATGTTTGATGTCTTATCATGAAATTAAAACTTTCTGGTGATCTTTTCAGTGTTGTTTATGTTCTTGTATGATATTTTTTAGTCAAAATGTCATACCAGAAAAAGATCTACGATATTATCAGAGTTTATATACAATCACTTTATGATCTTTATTAAAATGTTGTTCCAAAATACAGGAGATATTACTGCACGTATCTTTCTTTTAATGAATAGTTCTTGCATATTATCTAAATAATTAGGAAAATATTTTAATTACAGCTTATTGCACTTGTTGATCTTATGGCACGCTCAAAATATATTTAACACTGACATTCAAGGGGAGGTTAATTGTTTTGTGAAGAAAGTTCAACAAACGATGAAGCATGAAAAAAACTCATTAACAAACAATTTTGTGTTACAAAGAAACACTATTTGAATTATACAAAAAGTGGGCAATATTTGATAAGAACGTATCGAAAACTCATTATAAAATATTTAACTGTTTTTTCGCATTTTCTAGCAGCAAAACGAATGTGACTTTGTCAAAACATTTTTCCAAACAGACTGCATCCTGTGCGAACGTTCAATCAAGAGATTACCCACGACTCAAAAAGAACCCACTTTTAAAAACCTACCATAATTAATGCTTTATTCAATGTTTTTATGTGTAATAGAGCCTTTCAAATCTTATAATTTTATATTAATGCTATATTTTTTTTCGCAGACTTTGATGTACATTCCCTTCTGTTATATGAAACCTCTCAGACGCATACATTAGGAAATACATAAAAGCCTTTCACCTTTTCACGTTAAAGTTATTGTGCGTGAAAGATGTGTAGACAATCGTCTGATAACCTTATTTGAGTCTGTGTGCATTTGGCTGGACGCGGATGTATGACTATGTTCTTAAGATTTAAACTGTAACGGTTCATTTTGTTTGGCAAGAAATACAGTAAGCACATTTCCATTAATGATTGGAAGATCCAGTATAAAAAAGGCTGAACTCCCTAATTAAATCTTCCAAACCTAATACACTATTGGATGTAAGCACAGGCTATGTGGTACTTGAATAAAATATATTCTTAACATTTGTCTTGGAATAAGGTTTTAAAAAAATGAGAACAAATTATTACTTGTGTATTTTGTGATGAATACTGATAAAATAACAGAAAGTCATTTGGATTGACTGTTAAGGCTGAATAACTAATATAGTGGTCACTATCTGACGTTGGTATACATGATAAGCTGTTAGTATGTGTTTAAAATAATACTGTTTAAGAAGACGATGACTTTGAATTTATCACTTGCTTTAAAAATTCGTTATGAATTAAACATACGTATTTATTTAACTCAGACATTTTCTATTATTCCTGCTTTATCGTTTTTAAGTACGTACGAGAGTTTCCGGTTTCATAAATTGACGATGGGACGTATTTAAAAGCATCATTTTTTATCTACATGTAATGGCGATCTCTTTTCTCCAGCTAAATATATAAGTGATCATTTAAAAATTAACATACCAATCGCCAAATATTTGTCTTACTTCTAAGTTGATATGATTGTATACAAAATTATGTGTTTTTATAATTTGATTCCACACAATAACACGCGACATTAGAAAAAAAAAATCAGTTCAAAATCTGTAATTACTTTGATATAATCTTAGTGACATTTGAGATAACCACGTAATGTATGTCAATGTATTGCTCTCACAATGGCCTTTAGTTTAAAATGCCAGAACAATCTCGTCTGAGTTGCTGATATAAAAATATGTTTGTATCAGTTTATGTTTAGATAAATCAGATTTTGTGAATTCAACAGTGTAAAATGTTACCTCTCCTAAAACAATCAGCTTTGAAAATCACTGGACCAGAAGACCAGTTAATCTGAGGTGAATGTGCATTTCAGACACAATAATAACCCCTTACCTTTTGTCAATTTTAGTCTGAGTCATAATCTTGACTATTCGATCTTAACAGATTGTCAAAAGCACACCAAAGTGATATGTTTTGCAAAGGTTGATTTTAAAGTGATGATGTGTCATAAATGTAATGAGTAGTATTTAATTTAAGGCACCAGCATGGTACAACATGATTCTAATCAATTGCTCCTTTTTTCTATTATAATTGTTTGGGTTATGGTTTGGGAATATGGCCGTCATGTTTAAGATGCTTTTATCGGTTTAAATGGCATGATTGCCTTTTTGAATTAAATGTTTTAAGTAGTAGTTAACGGTAAACTGGTATATACGTTGAAATGCGAGTGAAAGAAGGGAATCGTTCATTGCATACAAAATTCACTTAAGTTAAATGGTAAAATATTGTTTATTTTAAATGTATTGATACAAGTATTCACATTTTAAAGAAGTACTGAACGGCATAGAAGTGAATAGAAGGGAATCGTACGCGTACAATTTATTTTTAATGTATTGCTACTTTCGTGCATAGTTACTTGTGTTACAAATGTTTTGTGTACAGAAGCGATAGTACATCCAGTTTTCTTTGCTATTCCAAACTTCTTAAGTATTCGGTGAAATAAACAACATGTTCCCATATGGATTTTTCCTGCGATAAATATTGTTATGTTAAAGAATATTATTTGGCGAAGAGACACACTTCAGAATTTATATAAGAGAAGACATTATTGTTTTATCCAATACTTTTATAACCGACCACCATGAATACATAATTTGAACGGCAAATGCAAAACATATGCGGTTTCAACCGGTTATAAGGCAAGTTGAACCGCACATGAATCAAACGCGCGTATATATAGCATTAAATCAAATATATAAATGCCAGCAAAAATTCAACAACATTAATTGCAAATCGTGACACGAGAATCCAAAGAAACACCTATAAATCGTGGGGCTTATTTACTGGAAATGACATGTTTCAAAGTTATAAGTACACAAAGGAATCTGATCTATTTCCTAAAGATATTTAACCATCAAGAGTGCAATAATTCTTCAGAAATGTGTTGAACAAACTCGCATTTAGAAAGATCGCTGAAATCTTTTATACACATAACACAATTATATATCTACTGCTAATAAATGATGATACTGAATTCAACCATATAAGTCAAGATGTAGTGGTATTAAATATAGCAAGCAATTATAATTCAGACACTAAATCACGAGAGTAATTCTAGTCAATTACTCTATTAATAGAACACCAACTATAGACATACGCTGATAAAAATTCAGACACCCGCATTGGAAAGGTTAATGCAACACGTTTGGGTTTCAATCTGTTTGGGGGCTTACCGAACCTCGCATATACCCCTGTCGTTATGACAAATCGAACACGCTTCAAAAAGAATTGTAATCAAATGTTCATATTAGCAGTGGTGATGCGTGACATAATTAATTTTATTGAAGATAACAAATGAATATCTGCTTAAATATAACGTGATTTTTTACACTGAATTATTACATAACACAAACTGATTTGGAAATAATAGTCAGGGAATAACTTTAGACTGATTTGTGACCGTAAATACAATAGTTACAATAAAGCATATCAGGGCCCAAGTGTTCAAAGCAACGTTTAGATAAAGTGACCGTTCAGCTAAACATCAGTTAAGCAGCCAAACACAGCCATTAACTCTGTGTTGCTATAACAGTTTTAACTAAAGCGTAAATTTACGCATCGTTTAGAAAAACTTAAATGTACGCAGAATATAGCGTCTGGGTTAAATCCTACAATCCATTCCAAATGTTCACTTCCTGTTATCCTCAATTGCTTATTATGACGAATAAAATATTGGATTTATATATGAATTCATTTTTATGGCAGTGCTTTATGCATAAAATAAACAATAACGCAACTACGAAATTAAAGTTTATTGAACATGATATTGAACATAAATAATATAAATGCACTACGTGCACATTTGTTTTGTTTACAATACTTACATTAAAATGTGTACACCTTTTGTATTAACAACTTGTTTTGATATCACATGATATCATTGAAAATATTATGTTTTAACAGCAATCCTAGAAATATGTTGTCAAAAATTCGAATATCTTTACTCTTTCTCTGCTGGTGATGGTTACACAACAACTTGCAATTGCTTGATCTGGAACTCTGAAACATTGTCAAAAACTGTGCCACAACCACACATTTATGGAATCATAGAGTTCCACCACTGAAGAAATATAATGGTCATTAACCCAAAACTAAATAGTATAAGGATTTGTGGTATTGTCGTAAATGAATAGTTTCTGTTTGTTTAATGTTGCAAATCTTTCTTAACAAAATTCTCAAAGAAATATACTTAATTCTTCGTAAACGATAATATGCAATAAAGTTCTTGCCAATAAATTCGTCAAGATAATGCGACAGTCGGAATTATTTAATTCAACTAACTGGTGGAATTGCAATAGCGGCCATTTTGAAACATAACGTTACACTTTTTGATTGAGGTTTAGACTTCAATTAAAATTAACATCAGAAACGGTCTTAAAACTGGCCGTTAAAAGCCATTATAAATCTGAGCAAGCCAATCTTAGCGCCAACACTGATTTGAACGGGTCCGTTATAATTTAAAGTGAGAGTATGCGATTTTTTATATGTGTTAAATAGTAATATATTGAAAAAAATATGTGACAATAACACAAAAAAGGCAAGAAAAATTATACATTGAAGACGAATTTCGTTAACTGCACCAAATACAAATTAGCGCCCCGAGCCGATTGTGACGAAGATATTTCGTACATATTTTCTAACAATAATCGAAGCATACGTCCTTTTACTAGGAATCGGAGTTAGTGTTCGTGTGTCGATGAATAGATAGTGTTGCAGGAAATTAAAATGATCCGTAAAACAAAATTGTGACTTTGTGTCGTATTAGCGAATCTGCACTAAACTAAATTTCGACCAAATTTACTGATTATTTCGGCTTAAAGGACTGAGAACGTAATAAAAAATATCGAATTTAATTTATATATTTTTATAAACAACTGGTAGCAAGACGAGTTGTAGATAAATGGTCCAGTTACCACATTTTGACCTGTTATTTCTTTTCAGCTCAATTCAACAGTGAAAAATGCGCATAATATCACTATAAGGAACTTTACCCAATTATTGAATCGATGCCAATGAGGTGCCAAAATTAATTCCGGTTAATAATTATCAGGTACAATTTTTAACGAAACTACAATAAACACGTTAATGCATATGTTATTTTGGCATTCATTAAATGCGAACACATTTAATGACTTTTGATGAAACTGCAACTATGAAGTCCCTGTTGACGTAATCTTAATAAGCACATATGGTGTTTGAATTCCGAAGATTAATTTAGGATTGAATTGTTATCTATTGGTCAGCGTATCAATAAACATGAAAAACAAAACTTGAATCTATGAATATCTTTGTTCAATGTTGTTTTAAACGTTTTATAGAATGTTTGCATAGAATTCTGCAAAAATACAAAAATAGTTTATTATTGAGATGAGAATCGAAGTCGACATTATTTCAACTTATTGTATTGATTGATTTAACTACAGTTTAAATGCATGTTTTGCACGAAAATAGGTTTTTATCATGTTTAGATACATTTTTGTTATTTTCTAGAGATACATTAATTAATGTGCACAATAATTCTTTCACAAAGTTATGTAGTATGCACTATGACGGATTTTTTTTATGTGATCTCATATCTTCGCCCGTGGTAGTTGACTAGCATCAAAAGGCGTCTCGATACAGGCGAGTCTCTACAGCTGTCCCCACGTTTTCTACATCTGATTGGTATCTTTATCTTGGTCTCGGCGCGGGATTGTTGGAAGCTGCCTTCTCCTCATTTTCACTTCGGGGTTTCGAGCGAGATATTGCTTTGTTGTATTGAAGCAGGATTGCGAAGTGAGTGAGTAAACCATCGCCAACATCTGTTAAGGATGTTTCCTGAACGGGCTGCTGCTTAAAAAAAAATCTTCGTTGACGATCTTGTATTGCAAGTTGATCTTAAGTATCTTTCTGAGGCCAGGAAGCAAATTCACGGATTAAACCATAAGGCCCCATGACCCTCACCCTAGTAGTGGAAAAACAATGTATGTGTATATTGCTATCACATAAAAGTACACTTCGGATCCACATGAATTATTACCTGTTATTAGCGATATTCTATACATATCGCGACATTTATTTCGTAAAACGGTTTGTAAAACAATTATAACAAAATCAAGTAGTTTTTTGTTTACATTAGTCTGCATTTATTTTACATCTGTTCAGTCAAACAATTAATAATTTTGTCAAACTTCAGAAAACTAAAAATCGATACGCTGACAGCATCGCTTGTCACTAAACGACCGAGAATTATGAGCACACTCATTAATTTATTATTATTTCATAATAAAGCATTTGTCATAAGTACAGCACTTAAATAAATTGATTTATGATTATCAACTTGTCAAGTAAAGAAAAAGTACACACACACACACACACACACACACACACACATATATATATATATATATATATATATTTACACACACGAGTGCATGTGTTTCGATAAAGATTCAAATAAATTACGGAATTTCAGATCTAAGTCATTTGTCTTTGTTTGGTTTTGGCTATAATAATACTAAATGGCACAGCATGCCTAAATGCATTTAATGTTTGGTAATACATAAGGTTAGACGTTGATTATAGATTTCAAAAATTTCATGTGCCTGTCTTTGATAGCATAAAGCTCGGTTACCTTCTTGACATAAGAAAAGTATTAACAACTATATATGGCAAGTTCCATCCCTCTACAGCCATGCGTCAACAATGCAAATAAAAGTGTTGACAATAATACAGTTTATGTTCCATCCTACTTACGCAACGTGTCATAAAGACCAGGCAGTGTGTTTACTAATATACAGTTTATGCTCCATCCCTATACAGCCAGGTGTTATAAGGCCCAATCAAGGTGTTGACAAATAAAACATGGTATATTCCATCCCCCTACAGCCACGTGTAATAAAGCCCAATCAAGGTGTTGACATATGTACATGGTATGTTTCAACCCTCTACAGCAACGTGTAAGTAAGCCAAATCAAGGTGTTGACAACTAAAATTGTAAGGGTCGCACCCTCTACAGCCAAGTGCCATAAAGCCCAATCAAGGTGTTGACAAATAAAACATGGTATGATCCAACCCTCTACAGCCACGTGTAATAAAACCTAATTAAGATGTAGACAATTATACATGGAATTTTTATAACCCTCTACAGCCACATGCCACAAAACCCAATCAAGGTGTTGACAACTATACACGGTGTGTTCCTACCCTCCACAGCAACGTGTCACAAAGCCCAATCAAGGTGTTGACAACTAAACATGGTATGGGCCAACCCTCCACAGCCACATGTTATAAAGCCAAATCAAGAATGTCATGCCTTAGAAGGCCTGACTTTTGATTCAAGAAAATCAGCTAATATTTGTAGTATAACCTAAACAATTCAGCCAATAGGAATGAAATTGTAAAGTTTAAATGTAACACACATGCTAATTGTTCAGTTAATAAGTGTGATTTATTCATTTTGCAATACAGATATTGTACAAATGTAAATTTGATAGGCAAATTTTAACAGTGATTTTTTTAAAGTATATATACTGGTATTGGCATTTTCCAAATGAAAAACATCTTAAAGGAAATATGATTACAAAATCAGACAAGTGTATTGCTTAGAAACGATTGACACTACATGAACACAAAAAAACATTCAACAATACGCGTGTATCGGCAGCATGAGGGGTACGTCTGATTCATCTGTCAGACACATTGTTCTATTATCAAATCTTTCAGACATTCTTGCTTGTTTCATGTGATCCATTCACATTTCGTATTAGACACTGTGACTGACAGCATCATAATGTTTTTCAGACATTATATTTTTGCCTTTGCGTCACATCTGTATGACAGGTTTATGAACATCTAAATGGTAAATTTCGTATTGTGTTTTAAGGTTTTAACTAAATTACCAAGTCGCTAAAGTAAAGTAAAATGGGCTGTAAACTACTAGAGATTAGAAGGTAAAGTCGAGTCCTACAAAATACAAATTAATTCGTCTTTAAATGTTTCATGTCATTCTTAAACAAATGATAGGGAAAACAATCAAATGAAGCCAATGCAAATCTATTATCAACCGTCTGTTACGAACACTGACAATTGTAATTTTATATCAATGGAACACAAATCGAAATATATCATTTACACGGATAATTATTAAAAGACATGTCTTTGTCATACATTACCTTAATATTTTTGAGCTTTTGTAACTGTTACATGAACGAAACTGTTTTTAATATCTGCATGTACCACCACTAAACCATTTTTACACATCATACGGTATTCGCTTGACAGTCGGAATGGTATTAAACACATATAATTTCTTCACCTCATGTTATTCATGGAAACACCTGAGCACAAATATAATTTTAAAAACTGAAATAGAAAAGTAGGTAGCATTGATGATTTATTTTTAAAAGCAGAATTGCAAGAAAATACAAAAATAATTAACGTATGAATTTATAGCTGTATACTAGAAGAAATATATTAGAGATTTATGGAAAAATATAATTAAAACATTTAGAACTACGTTTTCATGTCAATATGTTGTTGAAATATGGTTAACCTGGGCAAAACGGTTTAATTGAACTCTGCTTAAGATAAACAATAAATGCTTAAGTCATTCAAACTAAGACCTATAGAAAATTGATTTGCCCGAATAATTTTTCTTGCATATGAATATAAACATTTCTAATAAATGTGATCCAGTTAATTGATAAAATAATAAGTAAATATATGTCCGCTATACAATCAAATAACCAAAATCAGTTTGACCAAACTGCGAGATGCGACAGCTAGGCTATAACAATACTAACCGAATATCGCATACCACACCAATTTCGCATATAAAGGTCTTTACAAATCTAAATGCGTCGAGTAAATAGAAAATCTACGCACAATAATTTTCCATACAAAATTTAAAGTCAAGGCTTTCTAATGTATAGCAACCAAGCAGATTTCGACAGCCTATTAAGGCTTTCAATAACGATTTCCAGACGGAATGACAGAAATGCAAACATTTGTGGTGAGGTATTTAAACGATTTTCCTGTTATGATGACTGTATACTATTTTCGTAGTGTCCGTTTTCTCATTGTGAAAGCAATACTGTGTTATCAACGTTTATTCGATAGTCCTCTTTGTCTTCCTCTAACGACTGATTGACATAGGCACTGATCCACTTTGGATCAGCAGCTGATTTATCGCATAAACCTTGCGGATGATTTCGGATATAGTCGATGTATTATAATATAATATATATAATATAACGATTGTGTACTGACCCTTAAGGGTGGTGAGGTGGTTGAGTGGTAACACTCTGTTCTACCATTCCAGAGGTTCCCGGTTCAATTCTCGGCCGGGGCACTGGATATTTCAGAAATGCCTCAAGTGTTTCCCACTCAACCACATATGTAACTGGTATGAAACCCAGGTAATTCTCGCTTGTATCGGTGCTATACTCTGAACACGTAAACGAACCAAGGGATCTATTCGCAAAGAGCTAGGGTATCGCACCCGGATTCCTGGTACTAGTATCTCAATACTGTCTCTTCTGCGTTCTGCCTCTTCATCACATCCAAAGGACCCCATTGGAAATAAGTGCTCGAACTTTCATGGGTTATCCTTGACTGCAAGGTCAAAAGAAATACATACATACATACAACATCTGCGAGTGGGTATTAACGTGCAGTTGTAACTGGGAAAAATGTGTGCCTTCCTGCCGTTTCAACATGCAGTGAGTAGTTCGGAATTCCTTACACTGAACTATGTTACATCCTGTACGCTGTCATTTTAAAGTAAACAGCTACGCCAAATACAACAGACATGTTTAAGACTTAGTGTCAAAACAACAATAAGCTGCATCTTTAGTTTCTATTTAGTGCGCATTTTTGTACGTGTATAACACATGTGCCAAGAGTAGAATACAAACTGACTATTAAGTATTGTTACTGATCAGCAGCATAGTATGCGCTTCAAAATTCTTCTCCAGGAGGCCGTTTTATCAACAAATCTTAGCGTGATCTTACGTAAGTTTCGTAGGATTTTGTCGTACGCTTATCGTAAGTACTGCGTATCGTTTTATCAAAGAAATCGCAGCTAAGATGTCGTAAGATTTGTGCTTAAAGCTACGACTGGGTAAGACCACTCTTAGCGTTCGTAAACCTTCGTAAACATGGCGGCCGCACGCGCTTTAAACGTTGGTCAACCAAGAGAGATGAGAATGTTTCGAGAAAGAAAGGATTTAGCGATCTCCGTGATGGAGAAATATTGATACTATTGGACGTATTTATGTTTGATAACGTTAAATATATTCGTTATATCATTCTCTGCATTAAACGCCCAAGGGAAATGAAATTTGTGATGTTTGGATAATAATTTGTTAAATAGGTAAGTATTTAGTCATCTTTATTCAATTTCTATAAAAACAAATGTTTTATGGTTTCTTTTGAAGTAAAACAGTTCATTTGTCATTAAATATTGAATGTTAACGGGTGAACTAGAATTCGGATATTTCACATTTCGGACGCTGCTATACAAGTTAGTTGTCGACGCAATATCCTGATATGCCTTTTGCGAATCAAGTTTTGAAGTTTTTTCTATCTAATGAATAATAAATAATGCACTGTATAATGTCTGCAATATCTGCCCCAACGATTATAAGCCATAAACCTTGCAATCCCAACATTTAAATATCTATGTTCTGTCAAAATTAGATTTATGAATTGTACAGTAATATATACAGTAGCTGAGCAACATAAATCTCACACTGCACGGTGAGATGCAATGTAGCAAAGTTATATTCTGATCTAGTTACGCTCTTGCCAAATGGCAATGTTATTTTAATGACCCTGTATCACACTGTACAATGTCACTTGTCAGTCAGAAGTGGCTTAACTAATAGTGTTAACCCTTTCAGTGCGGGAACCGAATTTTAAAGGCCTTTGCATACAGTTTGGATCCAGATGAGACGCCACAGAACGTGGCGTCTCATCTGGATCCAAACTGTTTGCTATTCTGAAAGTATTCTTTGAAAAAATGAAGAAAATGCTTATTTTACAAATTCAGCAGACAACATTTTAGCAGACGACAAATTTCCCAGCATGCAAAGGGTTAAATCATAAAACATGTGAATTAAATAGATGCCCCAATCATTCAACAAAGTTAGTGAAACACATTTTACATATTAAGTATAGTTTATTTGCAGGTTCATTGAGATTGTGTCAAAATGGCTTGGGTCAACACACACGACGCCTCTGTCTTTGTCAGTGGTTTGAAGGTATGACAATAAATAATGTGCTTTTATGGATATAACATTAGAGGGACTATGGCTAGTATTGGCTAGGAAAAAGTGGAATACTACTGTTATGATGATGCAAATATTTTATTTTTTACATCAATGCATTGTACATTACTAAAAATATAATGTGTTTAATGTGCATACATAATTTTACTTTTAATTTCTTTCAACAACATAAAAGATTCAATTATATTTCTGTATGTGTGTACACACTGTATCAACACATAAAATATGCATATGAATGTTAAATTTATAATTTAAATGAATTTAAGATTGCGTTAAGCTTGCGAACATCCTATAGCTACCTTCATAAACCGTTTAACCAATGATTGTTCCAACTTAAACTTAGCTTATTATAAATTTGTTATTAGACTTTTCTGGAAGAAAACCACAAGAAACACCTACTGGGGGACTCCGGCTATCAACAATAGGTACAACAATGCCCAGTCAAGTGTACTGTGGTTGATAGGGCTTTTGGACTGCCAAAGAGTAGATTTAGGTATGTAAACTTACTGCATGTATGTTTATTTAGTTCAAAACAGTTAAACACATTCAGTTAATGAACATAAGACACCATTTAATAAGCACAAAATAAATCTCCCCACAAAATATTGGATAAAAAATGTGATGCTTTATGCCTTTAATAATCTTTAGAGCATAATTGTAATCGTCACATCTACATTATAACAATTTAGTAAACGTACACCGTGGAAAGCAGTAAGAATTGCACCTGTTCGTCCTCTGTGTCTGTCTGTTCATCTGTGGATAGATTTTGCATAACAGCAACTGCTGAATGACCTTAATGTGTTAATGAATTGTAGCTGTACACAAATATGTAATTAAATTTGTTTTGTTATTTGTTTTCAAGTTTTGAGCATATATACACAAGTTGTTTGTACTGAAGAAATTTGTCTTTTAATGACTGATGGACTTGTTTGTGTATCTCAACGATACATGGGGGCATCAGTGAAGGAGACACATGTAGTTAAAAAAACATTTGATACAGATTTTAAATTTGCTTTCATATGCACGTGCATGTGTTGATAAAAATGGATGCCATAGATTATTGCTAATTTTGTTTTATGAATTTATTTCTTTACCCATTTAAGTCTTAAATTTAATTAATATCTGAATATATTAATCAATTAAATAAAATGCATAATAATCATTAGTTTTGATAATAAATTGGATATTGTAATTAAATCACTAGTTAATATCGATTGTTATTCTCTTTTGACAGGTGTCTACATAAAACTGGCGGTTGTTTATTCATGAGACTCGATGAGTGCTGTCAAGTAATGTAATAGTCAGCAATTGACTGTAGGAAGTACGAAGTAAAAGAAAAAGTACGAAAACAAATATATAACGAAAGAAGCGGAAATGTGTAAGATTAGAATGTTCCTTGAAAATAGAGATACATTTACTCTAAAAACAATCATAAAAATAAATTGTTTTCTTCAAATGTGGGGCATAGAAATAATGTATTGATTGATACTCGAATACTCTTCTGCCAAAAGCATTAGATATAAACACACAATAACGATTTGTCATTTAAAAGGATGACAGTTCCAAACGCGGGAAAATATGATTTCGTTATAACAGTACTTGCAACTAGAATTTAGAAAATAAATACATAAAATAAATGCATAAAACATTTCGATTCTTTGGTGTAAAATAACGATATGAATTTAATAAAAAACTCAGTATCAATTACGAGACAAATTGACAGACATAAACGCTACAATATTTGAAGACATGAGTCATGATATCCCTACATTTAGTACTACTATTAGTAAATCATAACTATCATAAACTACTTGCCTCTGTTAACGTTGTCGGCCATCTTGCTTTTTTGACATAAACGCGGGAAATCGTGTGAGGTTTTTCGACTGGTTCGCGATTTTCCAGATCGTACGCTTAACTTAAATCTTAGCTGCGACTCGATACTTACGACGGCGTTCATAAAACGGGTATTAGCGGATCGTAAATGAAATCGTAAGTCAAGGATTTAAGATAAGATCCGCTAAGATAAGATCTGTTGATAAAACGGCCTCCTGAATTATATTCACTTTGTTAATTGTTGATCATATGGCTGCTAAACACTTCCTTGGAAAATATCGAACGGATGAACTTATGATAAAACTGATATCAAACTGACTTCAATTCAAAAATATAAACAAAGAAAAACACATATGTTTATCAACTGCCATAACTTTCCATTTGTTCTATGCTTATTTACTAAAACATCATTTTAAGTGCTTCATTAAGCAGTGTAATTAGGAATAGTGACCTTTAAAAAGTCTCTATAGTACCATCATTTTTAACGTTTTGGTGCCATGCATTTACACAGGGATTCCTAACTCGAAAACAGTTTTTTTACAATAGTTAATATGTACCCTAACCTAACTTTAAGTAAAACCATAGTTAATAATGTTACAACAACTTATTAATACAATACTTTTACATATCATAATTCTAAACCTTGTGTGAATTAATGGCCTAACTATGTTACGGTCCATTTATAAAGACATTTGTTCATACGAAGCATTAACTACATAAATATGGACTCTAGCGTGCGTTAATGTACCCCAAAATGTCATTCTGTTTCTGCGCATAAAGTTTGTCATCTCCAAAATTTGATTTAATTAGTATAGCTTCCGAATTGTGTGCACATTGTATGATGCATATATTAATCCCATTGGACTATTTATAATAACTTTCTTTACACAGTTATCTGACAGTTTGATGAATATATATATTTAATTAATGTCAGTGGCTATTATGGATGTCCAATATAACGGTATATGCCGTTTAATTATGTTTTGAAGCATTAATTTTTCACTCAATGCGTTGTATAAGTGCCACAGTGTAGTGCCCTTATATTTTGGGACTCGCATTTTTTTATATATATTCATTCGATCATGATTGCTTTATATTTTGGGTTACGTTGAATCATGTTGCCCTTGAGAACCAGTGCATGCAGTAATTATGATTCAACTATTTCTTATTACCATAAAATCAGAAATGATATATTCTGTATTTTTTAAAAAATATGTTTTTCTTACTTCTCCTTACAATGTGACAAGACATTTTCATATTTAAATTAAGCACTGAATATTATCCAGTTGATTTACAAATTACACCAAGAAAAATTATAGTTTTTTTCTTCTTTATTAAATGAAAATATCTCTGTCATTTTTATAGTAACAAATCAATTGTCTTTTGTCACTCTTTACAATAGGAAAAGACATAATTATATTATTTAGTTCAGCATTTAATATTACCAAGTTGATTTACAAAATACACCAAGCAAACGTATTGTTTTTCTAAATTCAAATATAATAGCGCTGTCATTGTTTTAACAAATCAATGGTTATTATAAACATTGTGTTTGCTTCGTAAGAAACGCAAATATTTTTTTTGCTTTACTTTAAAATTTCTATGCCCTCCTCGAACTGCCTTCATTCCACCTAAAATTCTCTTATGCCGAAGAATAAAAAATGCATGGCCTTAATTACATGGTTAATTGATGTCCTATTGATATATATTCATTTCAAAATGCCTCTTTTCATATGTGACAAAATTGCAAAAATGCATTTATTTATGTGAACATGTAAATTTTATGAGGCTGAATTTTGAAATCATATGCCCCTTGTGCTCTTATTGTTAATTTATTTTTGAGGAAGAAAATTTCATGAAAGCTGTGCTGCACCTATTACGAAATGTTCGTTCATTATTTATAGCCATGTTATTCTATTTAGAAGATGTGCAAAGGTCCATTCAGTATTGATAACTTGCACTGAAGCGTAGATAGTTAAAGTAATTGCTTGTCTGTATTGGGTGGAGCTGTGTGTGGAAATTACCTTATATGATATCATTCATGATTATGCAATTGTCTTTCCACTGCAAACGCTGACTATTTTATATGCCATATGGCTATGAATCTCAGGACGAAAGGGAATTTACAAAGTTACTTCTATCAGGATGGATTTGACATTAATTGCCTAAATTGAGAAAAATATCTTTTCGTATAATACTGGTCATCTTTTGAATGCATTGTTGTTCAGTAATTTAATATATCTTATACGAATTGACAAGAATGAAGAATCATTGAACGTCTTACAATATGTAAGGTATTAAATTATTTCTAATGAAGAAAGGGGAAAATGTTGTCATGCGAATTCATGCATACGATTTATCTTTGCTTGGAGTCACTTTAATTTGATCGTGCTATTTGTGGAAGACAGATAGGGTTTGTTTTACAGCTATAAAGAATGAACCCAAATTGAGGCTTTATTATTAATTGTAGATTTTCTATGTTAAGAAGTATTAGACATGCGTAAGGTGTGTGAACTTGAATGATATTCAACTTTACCTGTAATGTGGTTTCACAAACATATGCATACATAACGATATAAGTATGTCTTCTGTGTGTGTACGTTAATTATAGGTCAAAGATTCATCAATAAAAGTAATTTATAATCCAGAAACTAAAACAAAACTTACCTTTATATTCTAGACAAAATTTCAAGGGATAAAACTCTCAATTTTCTTTCAAAACACTTTAATCTGAACAGAAGCCCGTATTTACTTCCAAAAGAATTAACAAACTTTACACAGTTTTATTTATACTAGACGAACTGTTTTGGGGCAGCATAAGCACATGAATACAAATTCTATATTATCACATGTTGTCAGAATATTACCACATTGTCCTTTTCAATCAAACTAAAATACTTGTTTCAGTTACTGTTATTTTACATGTATTGAAACAGGATTGGACAGTATGTATGTATTATAGTTTTTATTGAGTGATTAACAAGACATCACTAAAGTAACACAACTCAATCTCAATCCAATGTGCATGTAAAGGGCAATAACAATCACATTAACTGTAACTAATTTTGCACGGAAGCTTGAGGTCATACGTGAACTGTTATAAGAATGCTTTTGTCCGCATGTTTAATCATCATTTGATACACAGCAACAGCTGTCTCATATTGACATTAATTGCTTCAGGGGAAAAGGGTTTATGTGATAGCAAGAAAAGCACATTAGCAACATAAAGGACAGCAAACAATGTCAGAAGCCAAATCCTGTTCGGATATTAAGAAACTATAAAAGGCTTCTTTGGCAGGGCAGACAATGATAATTACAGCCAGGCATATATCTGTCAGATTCTACCTTAAGTCCTATCTATCACAGTTCAATGGTTTTGTATGTCATGTGAACAATCAGGACTGTGTGTGTGAATCTGTTTATTATTACAGATATAATTATATCCAGCGCTTGACTGGCATTATTATACTTACTCTTACTTAAAATGTATTGCACAATCAGAAATACTTCTTAATTCAAGCTCATCTGACCTGCTGCCTTCCAAGTTGTGCTATCCAGAGATATATAGGTAAACCTATCATAAAGGTGAATATTTGCACTGAACTCTGCTGTTAACTGTTTGGTATGTATTCTATAGGTCTATAAATAAATTTCACATTAAATAGCATTAAATATTCATAAAATCTCTTGGTCTTCATCATTCATAAAGCTCAATATGAATAAATTTCACATTAAAAATCATTAAATATGTATGAAACTGCTTGTTTGCCTTATTCAAAGAGACGCATTTGAAAATATTTTTCGTTTTAATGGTTTCAAGTTCTCGAATTGCACAATTTGCATAGACTTGTCACTAGACCATACATGGCATATGTTATGATTATAGCAGGACAGTCCTACTTTTTAGATGTTTTCCCACTGTTCAAAGAGGCAAGTTGTCTTGACATTTGTAAAACATGATACTTGTTCTCAAAATTATTGTGAAGATAGCAAGTCCAGCTTGTGCTAAGTGTTGTATTTTACACATTCTCAGCGGTTAAAATCGAGATTTTTCTCACTATTCCATTTTACGGCGAATGACTGTAGTTGCAATAGACGTATTGTTACTGATAAGTGGCTTCTGAAAAAAGCTGTGTACTGCGTGTTAAAAGTCCCAACTGATTATTTCACATGATTTGTATTATAACAACCATAATTGAGCATAAGCAAAATAGCGTGTGAATGGTGCTATTCAACGAAATTAAAACACATGCATATGTATGATTCTAGACTTTTACCCTATTCAAAGAAAAAGTTAGTACATAGGTAATGAAGAAAAACAGTGTCTGATGCGCACACATCGGGGTATGTGTTGACGGCTGTTATCCATGTCCCTATTGGTTGTTAATTATGTCTTATCTTAAAATAGAAAATATTAATATATTACACAATTCACTTTTATGTATTGTCCTTATTGGTAATGAAAACGTCATAGACCGGACGGACTCGTATGATATGAAGGAAAGACGAAAAACATTGATTGATTGGACATTAAAAACGCATTAAAATTTATAGAAATGAAAGAAATATTTTCCTGAATGGGTGCTATAAAACACGCTATAGATTAATATAAACACATGCAAAGAACGTAAAAATAAACCCCAAGATGTGTTACCATAATGACACCTAATGAAAATACTATATAGAAATAACATACACATACATGAGGTACACAAAACAATTCTAGGCGGTGGTGGGGTGGAGATGGGTGTTGATAAATTATAAAAGCAGCTGCTAGTAAAAATTCGAGTGCAAAAAGGCCAAGATAATTTTTTGAATTGCCAAAGATTGAAGATTGAATAATAGCGAAGCGTGGCTTAGATAGGTTTTGATTGGCTGACGTTATCATATACCTTAATTAATAATAATATGAGAAGGCAAACAATCAGATCCATGTGTATGTGTGCGTTATATATTATAACTGTACAATTGCAGAAAATGAGAGTTTATGAAATTTGTGAACACATTTAATGTCAATTTTAGGCTGAATTTAATACGTAATTTGTCATGAGCAAACATTACAGATTGAAATTAAATATCAAGTGCCCCGCTGTTCTATTTAATTCATACTGCTGTTTTCTTGGTAAAATTAAGACTTAAAGATCTGAATAAAATTGAAACATTATTAAGTTTGTTAATAGTCTTCGTTCGTGAAAAATGTATACATTGTAACAAATTAGGAATCGTGAGCTTACTAGTGTACGAATTTCGTTCACGCTAATAAATTCCACGTATATCTTAAAGAAACACAGTTTTTAAGGACATAGTAAATGTCACATTTCATAAAATTATGTCAAAATATCCTGGATGAAATTTTAAGGTTATATGTTCCTTTCTATTTAAGCTTATTGAGTGAACTACATTGTGTCAACTGTTCTTCTGAATACCAGACTTTTACATTAAGTAAATGTTGGTATTTTCAATTTATATTGAGTATTTATTTTGTGTCTTTACAAAGAATACTTACTTTTATATAGATTTAATGTGTGTATTGTTACAGATATGTGTTGTGAAGTAACGTGAGGCGTATTAAGAATGTTATTTGAAGACAAAACTTTTTACTTTCATTATTGCTGAATAAACCGAATTGATTTAGCTTAATTCAGCGCTTATTTTATATTGATTTGCTAAGGTATTTTATAAGTAATCAGAAAGCAGACCTAAATTGAGAGTTACATTTTTATTGTTATTTCCTGTGATATTAGAGATTCAAAATGACAATGACAAAATTCCTGCCAATTCACTTTTACATATTTGAATATGAAGTGGCAATATCTCAATTTACGGTATCTTTAGCTGACTGACAGCATCTGCAATATGACTTTGAAATGCAAATCATTCGAGGAATGCAAATGTGAAAATATGCGAAAATTCTATGTATTAATAACTTCAAGCCAAAACAAGTTCACATCCATTAGTTTTGTTTATAAGAAAGAATAAGGGGTACGGGGAAGTTTTGGCCTGAATGATTGAGTGACGTGAATGAAGTAATACGTGCATGACTTGTTCTTTGTTTTATGATGCGTTTATTTATAATCGAGAAAAATACTATTTCACTTTAAATGTCTGTTGATACTTTAATATGTGTTTAATTCTAGGGAAGTTACATTTATAAACTTTATGTTCTTTGCATTGCTTTTTTACATAAATAAATAAAAAATAAATAAAAATAAATAAATAAATAAGTGCCAGTTACGCGGTCTCTGTAGTTTTCAGACTGTACTTACGAGGTCAATATAAAAAACGGGGTCTATATACAACCCCGCAATCTAGGCTCCTTTAATTACTATGAGGGGGGTGTAGGGGAGGTAATGCAATCAAATCTCACAATAAGGTCTTAAATCGAAAACCACAATCAGGTCTGAAATTGAAATTGTATATACCTCGCAAATAAGTTCGCTATATATTTCCTTGTATAAGACGTTAAATAAATGACGTATTTATATACAATAATAATAGTAGGTACCCCTATATACCTTAATTCGTGTTTATATCGGATAAAAAAGGGTATGGAGATACATGTATTTAAAGTGGGAACCCCATAACCTATTTCTAAATCAGAGACCCCGTAACTGGCCATATGTGTGAATATATATATATATATATATATATATATATATATATATATATATATATATATATATAATTAATGCGTTATTACTATTAAATGATAAATGAAATGTTTACACATTGCAAAAAATGTTTGAATCTAGAGGGCCATGATGGCTCTAAGGCGCTCACCTGAGGTAATAGAAACCAATTGTGGTAAACCTGACCTGGTGGTCTAGGTGATTACCCCATTTGACCAAGATTCAAAACGGGCTCCATATTCGTAAGATTAACTCACAATAGCTTTTTAATATAGACAACTAGAAGAAAACTTCAAGCATTAATTGTACTTTATAACTCACATCCAAGAAGATTTCAAGTAATATTAGAACATATAGCTGAATATAATGTGTTTTGCAAGTTTGTTGTCAGAACAAGAAGATAAAGGCATTTCTATTTGTTTTTCTGCCAGTTTATTTTCAATTACAAAAAGTTCTTAAAAGTTCTAAGTCTTTTTTTTAACCGCATGTTGTCATATGTTTATTTAGAACAGAATATAGTTCCAGTGAATTGTCAGCTTTACTGCAATGAGGCCAGAATGTGAACTGATAGACGCCACAATACTTCTTTGCATCCGACCGTTTTATGTGCTGTTGTAAATACCCGCCACTGTGTGCCTGATCTGATGAACTTGCATTATAAGGTGTCAGCGGCCGTGTAGTTGGATGATATATGTAGGTCTGGTATTCTCAGCGCTCATCAAATTTTGTAAGTTCATTTCTTTAAAACATTTTTCCATATAAATTACTGTAGGCAAATACGTATCTACTAATGCATTTTCCCAACATAGTTGTTAACATTATGGTGTTTTATGACTTGCTTGTCATTTATTATGTTATGTTATATCCTAGGTAATAACATTGTGAAATGTATCTACCAAAGTTTGCCCCTTAATCCTTTTGTTTTTTAAGACAAAGATTATGAGGCACAGACGATATTAAACTCTTAATTTATTTGAATGTTAAATCATTTGCAATATCTCCTAAGGCTATTTATGTTCTTATTATAGTTTTTGTATAGTTTGCATCAGGCAAGAAGATTAAGTAGGTGAACCAAGGATTTTTGTGATGGAACTACATGTAGAAGTAAATTACTAATTATTATATTATGTACTTATGCACTTTGCCTATAAGGTAGTGATGCGTCGAATTGTGACATGATTAAATGCCATGCAAATGATCTGGTTGATATATTTTTTTATCAACAATCATAAGACTGTTTTACTTCTAAACAAACATGTGCACATTTCAATAGTTGTTTTAACAGTTTCCTTTTATGTCCCCCACCATTGTAGTGGTGGACATATTGTTTTTGCCCTGTCTGTTGGTTGGTTGGTTGGTCTGTTTGTTTGTTTGCTCCAACTTTAACATTTTGCCATAACTTTTGCAATATTCAAAAGATAGCAACTTCATATTTGGCATGCATGTGTAACTCAAGGGAAGTAATAAACTTTTAAAGGAGAAAATTATCTAAACCTGCCAAATGATAAAAAATGAAATACATCAAAGCGGCGCAGTAGGGGACATAGTGTTTCTGACAAACACATATCTTGTTTAACATAGTTTCATTGGTGTGAGCATTTCAATCGAGCATTTAAATTAAGTTTGAAGATAAATAAATGTTTATTGATGTGAAGATTGATTTTTTATTTCACTTTAAGGATATAAATCAATGAGCCACTATCTATCAAGTATGCGCTGAATGGTATCTGCTATTTCAACAACTAAGAAAATTACTAGAAACACACATCGTTAATATGGCCAGAAATTGTTGCTGGGGTAGTGGGTTGCATTGAAATATAATTATTAATATTGTATATTTAAATAAACATATAAGTTTAAATCATTATTTTATTTTGTTTTGTTTGCATCTAATATTAAGATTGTATAAATGTAATGTTGCATACATTATTATAATTTGTTAATGTATATGAAGGTTTGTAAGTAGAATCATTGCATTGTTTATGCATGCATGAAAAGCTCTCGTTTCAATAACATTATTATAAATTGCATTTTTGAGAATTTAAGGTGCTCTTACGTTAGCATTGACTAGTAACTTATTCTTACTTTTTCAATAAGATTATCTTTTAATCAGTTTTTAAGGAACTCTTGCTTCTTGCATAACATAAATATCTAGTTGTTAATGGAAGTTTAGTATTTTTAATAACTTGAAAAAAAGAAATCTGGTTTTATTAAGAGTCATTTTTCTAGAAAATCAGGGTGGAAATGGGGGCATATATGTTGAAACATATTTTCACGGTTTGGATTGTTTTCCATTTATCAGAATATATTTGATATTAAGCGTTTTTTAAATTTCTTCTTTTCCATGAATAAATACCACGAGATGTCGAACCGTCTGCGCACCTAGGAAGGCCAGGAGATTCAAGCGCCCCCTATGTTGGACTGGGAGCGAGACATAGACCATCCGTGACATAGGCGCGCGTGAACAATGTCACCCTATACAGATGAACAATGCCGACCCATTCATTACACAGACAGGTGCTTGTTGTAATCTAATTGCTTGTCATTAATGTATTATAACGTGTAACCCTATCAAGCTTGCATTTTGCAAAATAATGGTATAAACATAGCTGTATTTCTACATTTTTGAATACAGAAAATATAATATTGGATTTTTCTTTCGTTGATTTATTTTTGTGTTAACATAAACTTGCTAGTATATCTTTATTACATACCGCGCTTAACTTTTGAATTTCTTGTGCAGTTATTTTAATGCATGAAGTGTCATATTCAGTTGTTAATTGGCAGGTGTTTAGAAACTCTAGATTGAGTGTATGTTTGTATTGTTACCAATCAATGTTCCGCTAGGATTCACCCTGTTTCTATTGGTTTAAGTACATCACTTCCAAACCTCACAAATTCATACCATTATTAAATTTTAGGTTTGCACTCGTAAGGAACTTTCGGTTGCCGTAGAAAGCATATAATATATATGTCTGGTTTAGCTCAGCAGGTTGAGAGGATACATTTCATTTTAAATAACACACGATTGCTTGTCAGATGACTGAAGAGCTTTCATTGGTATACAATCGATATTTTGGTCGTTTTTATACATTTATTAACACCTATGATTTATTAACATGACTTTCGGGAAAAACGATTGAAGTTAGAACTTCAAAATACTAGTTCCTTTTTAATTATGACTTTAGATAATTAGTGTTCAAATGTCATCAAACTTTGTTTATAATGACTACAATTTCATTTCAATTGTCAACAAGTACATTTGTATTTAACATTCTACACAAAATGTAAAAATGTTTTATATCCTTCCACAATGTAAGATTTGAAATTTCTATAAAAAACAAAATTTATTGACATTTCAGCCCCCACTCTACTTTTATTAAGGGAACAAGCCTCACATTTCTGTAATTACGTTGAGGCATTCCTCAAAACTTAGTATCTATTAAAAAAGTTTCAAGCTTTATAGAAAAAAATACAGTTTTTTTTAAAAGTGAATTTGTCACCTATGTCAATTTGTTTATGTAACGTATTATGCCTTTTCTTTAACAGAAGTTGTGATACAAAACAATACTGAAGCAAAAACCCTCAAAGATATTTGAAAAACAACAACATAATTTAGAGAGTTATAGATTTCAATGGTTATATTTTGAGCATTGTGATTAAAATCTAGTTTATCTAGTAGTAGTAGGCTTATGTTTAGGTATATAACAATTGTTTATACGCAATGAAACCATGTTTCAGCAATGATTTTCTCTCTAGGCAACATCGACATTGATACGGAGCTACTTCTCAGAGGAGTCTATTATCAAACGGTAGGTTTCTTTGCAAGTTGGAGTTACTTTTCAAACGGCACGTTTTACTTTCAGATGTAGGTCCTTGTAAAAGAGTGGCGGTCACTTTAAGTTTAAGTCCCTTATCAAATGGTAGTTGTAACTTTCAGTAAGAGTCCCTTCAATATGACAGGTTAAAGCTTGATTCCTTTATCAAAGGGCGGGACCGGTGTCACTTTAAAATTGTGTCCCTTATCAAAGGGTAGGTGTCGCTTTAAACTTGATTCCCTTATCAAATAGTAGGTGTCACTTACAAATTGTGTCCTTATCAAAGAGTTGGTGGCACTTTCAGTTTGAGTTCCTAATCGAAAGACAGTTGTCACTTTCAGTTTCAGTTCCTTATCACGCTCATTGTCAAATTGTCAGAAAAATCTGGCTCCACCTTTACAAAACCTTTTTATTGATATTCGTTGTCAATTAACTAGATACACATAATAATTGAAAGTGACATCAATGTTCGCTTTTGTTAGTTATAATGTTTGTAGAAGATTGTTGAGTTCTATAATGAAACAATACAAGGATACAAACACAAATATTATTGTTACATTTCTTAAACAGTCTTTTGCTTTTGCTCTCCCATTGATATCAAGCTTTTTTTTAAAGAAATAATTGTCCAGATTAAATACTATTAATGAAACATTGAATTTTTTATTGTAAAATACCGATCCCAATTTTATAAATTTTGTGTTGAGATCAATAAGTTCATTAGTGAAAATATTTGAAAGCAGATAAATTTCTTAAAGTAATATTTAAAGGGACTGTCAACCACGAATGACGAAAACATAAAAGTTCTAACATTTTCCACAATTATTAGTTGATATTGATTAAAATATCACGACTGGTATATTACATTACATGAAAAAAGTTCAAATTTTCAGTACATTCGGAAATTAAATTTCGCGATGTGAAATTGAAAGTACATCGCGAAAATAGATGACATAACGATATACACACTATAAATAACGCAAGTAGATTGATCGTTTTATATATAAAATATATATACAATTCACTACGCATGCACAACTTGCATTCCTGGTTTAACCACGTGACGACGATAATCAATCTACTGGCGTTATTTGTAGTTAACTGGTATTTACCTGGTTAACATACCCAGTAAAATTTAATATGATTATAGGTGCTACCTAATTTACGGGCAAAAGCTTTTTTGATAACCATGTATTTTTAATAAATAAAATTTTACATTATTGTGTTCCAAATAGTATAATTGTTTCAAAAATAAAGTTATTCATCCAAAAATTCAATCTTCAAACGAGTAACATGTTCCTAGCTTTAAGATCTAGCATCTTATAATTGTGTGTGTTTTCTAGCCGCAGGAATTTAAATCTGGTTCGGTGGCTGCGGTATAGGGGATATGGTGTCTGCTTAGTAACTTGGAGGTCTCTGTATTGATCCCTTAAGTGGGAGCGTACTTTAGATCACCCTTACTAGACACTAAGTACTGCTCATTGTCGGTTCGGGTACTACTTAAATGTACCCGGGGTATTCTCTAGTATACTTAAATGTACACCTGGTACGGAAAATTAACTGAAATGTATCCGGCAATTCTTGCACTAAAGAAGTCATTGTTTTTCTTGGGTAAGTCGCTAGCAGAAGCATGTAAATGATGTTAGTATTTACTCATAGTTATGAGTAAATTTATTATTCTCTATTCTCAAAATACTATTAAAATCTCATCATCTTTATAACCCATATCATCATCATTATCATTATCATACAAATAATAAACCAAAGACAAAATAGGAGTGAGTGCTTTATTTGACAGGACTTTCAACATATAAATGCAAAAAACAATTCTTCTGACGCCCGTATGTGTTGTATGTGCAATGGATATAGACCTCAACGGCACCGCTCAATTGATGAGCCTCGAGACGACTGGAAACGGTGAAACATCTTTGTTCAGGTGTATAAAGAACTGAAAAGATACTATTTAAATGCTGTAGGGCATGTAATTATGAATTCTTCACATGCACATGTGTGTCATGTGAAAAAATGCAAATTTATTCATAACAATTAGACGTCATGTATATATCTCAAATAAAGAGTTACTGTTTGAATAAACTGATCCCGGCCGATGCCCAAAGTGCACACAGGACGCCCCCAATGCCCATCAATCACGCTAACTTGCTTAAATATTATAAATTAACAATTGTGAAACATTAATTTGTTCAAAGAAGCTGCTAATATCTGCAAGATTCATCCATCACCACCAATCAAGAGAAGTATACATGACTTCACGTACACCCCATACAATAATCAGTAGTAATAAACGATTCAGGTAAAACCGCGAGCGGGAGACGCAACCCTACTGCCATTTTTGTTTTCTTATTTTTTCTTTTAATGGCAGGGGGACGTATGAGGACCCATGGCTCGAGACCGGTGTCTAGGTGCCTTCATCACCTCCCGAAACCTCTAATTTTAGAGAAATCTACAAAAAGCTATTATTATACTGTAAACATTAAGTATTATTTAGTAAAAAATGTAATTAAAACATTATCAATTTCATTGCGCAAATTAACATAACAAACAAACATCAAAAGCATCCCGCACACACCCCGGACATCAACATAAAACAAACAAATCACTCAAACCATAAAATCCATAAAGCACCTAAAAAGAATGTTGATAAATCATAAGTATTCCGAGAAATATATAAATGCATATGACGAACAGCTATATTAAACCGACTTCAACATCTAACCAGTCACACCAAAATGAAAATATTAAGTAATCGTACAATAAGAATGTCTTTAAAATTAAACGTTCATTACGAAAGACAACAAAAAATAATAACACTGACATTTAAACATACCAATATTTCAATAAATATGCTGGAGGTACTATCTCCAGGAAGTGAGAGTCTCAAAAAACATGACACCCATAACTTAAAAAACCTCATTCAAACACAATATTCAGTAAAAAATGAGTCAAAATAATCAAGAAAACTTAGCTGCTTCAGACTTAAATGAAAATACACCCATCGTCTTTCCCAGTAAAGGAATCGGTTTGTGTTAAGATCCCATCTCACATGGACTAAAAACCGAACTGAAAATATACTAAGTATAGACTTTATTATTGCAAAATTATAAACATAAAAGCAATGTAACCAATTATTTAACCATACATTTGCTTATTAAGGGCGGGCGGGCGGGGTTATCACCCTTTCGTTTTCTTGTTCCATAAGGTTTGCCTGTCAAATACACCCTCGAATGGCGACTCAATAGATGTGCAAATCATATATACCCCAAAACGAAAACTCGTGCGCTTTCGCGCTGAAACATGCACACAAAACCAGTGCATTATTCGCGCTAAACCATTACCATAATCTCTCTTCTAAATAACACGTAATAAACCATACTATACCGTATTTATCAAACCGAGAATAATTTCATATATATGCAGTACATATATAAAAAGGTGTTTGGTGTGGAGATACAAAACGTTTCACATCATTTATTAGCACATAAAATAATAGTTACACAATCAGTAATACTAAAACACTGTTATCAACTTACAAGAATATTTACGTATATGACATTTGAAAGTGATGTTATCTTTTGAAAAACTATGGAATCAATGAAGTAACATTTTATTACCTTTTACAAAATTAACTAGACATGGCACTGCAGAGGCCGACGATTATCCCCACGCCGCATGTTGTACCCAGGGGCGCCCCAGGGTTGGTAATGGGGCCATGCATAGTTGAGACTGACCAAATTGTCATAAGAGAAGTTCAGTATCGATTAGAAGTGAATCGGTATAGAAATGAAGAAATTATAGTGAAAGGCAATTTTGGGTGGGTGTGGTCTATGTTGGCGGGGCGCCCCAGAGTTTGTAATGGGGTCATGCATAGTTGAGATTGACCGTTTTGACATAAGAACGGTTCACTATCAATTTGAAGTGAATCAGTGTAGAAATGAAGAAATTATAATAAAAGGCAATTTTAGGTTGGTGTGGTCGATTTGAACGGGGCACCCCAGGGTTAGTAATAGGGCCATGCATAGTTGAGATTGACCGTATTGTCATAAGAGAAGTTCAGTATCAATTAAAAGTGAATCGGTGTAGAAATGAAGAAATTATACATAAATTATAGTAAAAGGCAATTTGGGGTGGGCGTGGTCTATGTGGGCGTGGCGCCCCAGGGATGGTAATGGGGCCATGCATAGTTGAGATTGACCGTATTGCCATAAGAGATGTTCAATATCAATTTGAAGTAAATTGGTGTAGAAATGAAGAAGCCAATGTAAAATAAAATAAAAATGAGTGAAAATCTCTGACCAGACCCGGCTCCACTCCAACCCCCATAACTTTTGACCCAGGGGTCAGATGTGAATTCCAAATAGTGCAGGGTCGCACATATGCCCATAGCTACCATGTGTGTAAGTTTCAAGGTTATAGTGTAGGAGCAGATAGTTGCCAGGACGAACCGACGGACGGAAGACGGATATAACCACAATATCCACACTTTTTCTCCGAAAAGCGTGGGAATAAATGCTGATTTATTACAAGCGCATTAAACATTTTTCATGGAACAACCAAGTAACAACTAATTTATTAATTACACAATACAAAGGAAGTCATATCAATGGCATTTTGTACTCACTAAACAAGCTACAGTATAGCTACTTTTAGAATTACACTATCTTACTAAAAATGATCAAAACAGGTACATAGTTTTTTACATACTTGTGGTAAGTTTTGTATTACTAGTTTGACATTTACTGCCATACACTTGTCAATTATGAATATACAGATTAAGTTGTGTAAGGGAACCTTCATATTTCTTCAGCATCATTGCCTTCAAATTGTTAATTTAACAACCCTTTGACAATGTTTGCATATTGTCATTGCTGTTGTTTTGTTTATAGATTACACATGTTCCATCCAAGTTAACCAACAGAACCAATAAATAATAAGATCACCACAGCAAATAACTGTGTGTATAGCTTGGAAACATTGATAGTTCATGAATCCCTCCTTTGTTTATGTCTGGAAACCAAAACTGTCAGTTTCGCTCAATAGAATGGATGGAGTTGTGTGATGCCCAGCTCTTGCCTTGCTTCTAAAAAGGAAAACCAACAAATATCTTAAAATTAAAAAAATGATGCAGACAATTGCTCAATGTCCTGTTGTTTTTTTCTCATTTCGTATCTGGAAGATTTGTTACCAAAAAATTCGGTACGAAAATCCAACGGTATTAGATTTTGTGGTTTTAGGCCTAAACTTTATAAGTGATATGTAACCTTACGGAAGAACGGCCAAGTGCGAGCAGACGAGGTGTTAATACCTTTAAAATAAGCTAAAAGACTTAAAAGTTAAATCGGAATATCGTTAAATTTTGTGAATAAATGTATTTTTGATGGATAGCAACCACAACCAGAATATTGCTCATGATCAGTTTTGATCACACGTAAAACTGCTGTGTGAGAGCGAATGGAAAATGCGTCACGAATTCTGACAAGTACACAGTAGGGTGTCGTTATTGAAATACCGCGAGAATATAGATGCCAACTATAATGTGTAAAACAAATTATTTTTTTAACAAGCGTTTGTGGTTTGTCAGGATAATAATAACAATAAGATATCGAAAAGATCAAACCAAATAAATTCGAAAGAAATCGAAGATTGAAGCAAAACATTTTAGACGGGTTATATTAACCAAAATTGTGTTTGGTAAAGACTGTCGCTATATGTAATGAACCAGTCTTTGTTAAGAAGAAGGGTATTCAGGGGAGATAATTGTGTAATCTTAATTCTGAAACGGTCTAATGTAGCGGACCAAAACATATTATGCGAGAATATTTAGTGCGATTCGCTATATAATTATGATATGATTTGTGTACTTTTTCCTTAGGTATGTTTTTTACATGTGATTTAGCATATACCAAAGTGTTTTTGATTTTTTAAGGTCATAAATAGCATCGCGAAAATATATATCGCGTGACAATGTTTTTTGAGATGCAATCCCTTAGTCTATTTTTGTCTAAATTTCCATATGTATGAACGGTCAACGCCCGCTACGCGGGCTTTTGCCCGTATTACCAAATATACTGAAAATATGAAAACGTAACAACTTTTTTCAAGTAATGTAATATACCAGTCGTGATATTTTAATCAATATAAACCAATAATTGCGAAAAATTATGGTATTTTACAACTTTTCTTTTCTTTGTCGTCGTGGTTGACCGTTCCTTTAAGCGATAATTGAATTTAATGAGCTGTAGCATGCCAGTCTTTGATGTGTTAAAGAGTTGGCTAAAAAGTAACAAGTTGTCATTTATATTTATATAAAAAAAGGTTATCATAATGTCGCATATTAAAGTACAAGGAAAGTAAAAATATAAAACACAAAAGCACCCGTCATTATTTGACCAAAGGCGCAAAGTATCTGTTAAGAAGAATTATGATTTTGCCACCTAAGACTCCTGTTTCTGCATCGAAATTTACATGCCAATGTCTTGAGCAATTACCTTTTGCAATTCCTGTAATGTTCTGAATATTTATTCGTGCTGGCCTGATGTACCCTTAATGTATTGTTCAAGACACCAGGATTCGCATGTTTTCATGGCATATTTAAGTTCATAAGAGACAAAATTATTTCTGATTCATTCCATTAAAGTATATTTTGGGAATGTTCGGATACAACCATTAGTTATGCAATATGTAAAGGATAGGCAGAATGTGGCGAAATGTCATGAAGGTTATACAACTTTTTCAAGAATTTGGACATATAAAACAGTTTTTGCCACTGCTGAAGATTGCAGTTTTCCAAAGCTTTTGTTGAAGGATAAAGTTGTATTCTTTAATCTTTGAAAATGATACAACTGCTTTTTGTTAGCTCTTTTAGATTTCAATTGTATTTCTCCCTATAGATAATATTAGCTGTTTTTCATCTTGTCATAATCCCATTACAGGTGTTTTATTTGTTTAATGTCCTCTTTCATTGGAGAGACTTAAGGCTTCTACTCTCTTCATCTTGCTTCATCTAATTCGTACTATAAAATGGTCATTTAAAATATTAAGGACTGTTGACTTAAATCAAGGTGTTATTTCTATAATTCATGAGTTATTTTCGTAATTCAGCAGTGTTGTAAATGATGTATGATTCAGGATTTATGTTAATTATTCAGGATTAATGTCAATAAATCAAGATTCCTGTGTATAATTCGTGTGTAATATTTAAAACATTAGTCATGCTATGAAGTGAGGAATAATGTCTATAATTTGGGAGTCATGTCTAAAATTAAGGATTATTGTCTACAATGCAAGCCTTCTTTTCTTTTGGAAATGTTGGGAATTGATAACAAAACCAAATTAATATTAAAATTTCTCTTTTTATTAAATACGCATTAAAGAAACTCATTGTGAAATGTAAGTTCATCCTCATCGAACAAAGACACATACTTAAACGATCAAATGTAATATGCTTTAAAATAAAGACCAGGTATACCGTATAAACAGGTATACCATAGGTACTGAAATTTTATGATAAACATGACACTGAATCTTCTTAATCATGCTTTGTTTGTTTTGTTATACTGACGATGTACATAGTGCAAGTCATAATAAAACACATGTTCTGTCGTGTTCTGATCTTTATACTAGCATGCTATGCCTATTATTTAGGAATTTAAAGCTAATGCTAGCTAAAAGCCACAATGGGACTTTGTGCAGTAAGCATGCTGTGGCAACAACCGTACGTTTCGTCATAACAAAATAATTAATTACGCATTCCTTGTTTTGTTTACATCTGTGTCTAGACAGATTGACAATAAGCAGGGTTATTGTTTTGTAAAATTAAATGAATTGCTTTGTCTTAACGAAACAATTCACACTCATCATGACTTCCCTTTTATTTGCTAAGTGCCCACAGATCATGTGAAAATGCTGAATATGTATGCTTTTAAATTGTGGTTTAACAAGAATTTCTTTATCAACAACATTTATGATGTGTTGTTTTGCAACAACATTTACACATACTTGTCTGGTTTTAACACTTAAAACTACAGATTGCTATTTAAAAAATAATTTTTTATGAGCGTGCGGTATGAGACAATCTTGCTAGCACCAAAATATGTATAATATACAAGTGTTTGTTTTTAATAGCAGTGGCATGATCACTGAGATTAATAAGGCAATGAAAAGCACTTTGACAGCAGTATGTATTTCAGCATCAACAAGAGAGGATAGTGCTGGCCTGTGAGACATGGCTTGAACTCAATATGATTCCAGATGTAATTGATACTTTGGTTAATAAGTATTTTTGGCAGTGTTGCCGTGTGGAGCTAGGTGTTGGGTTGGAAGGGGGAAGTCGGGAACTGTGATTTCATGGTGTTATTTAAAAAAAGAATAATTGACACACACATTTGATCCGTTGTCGCACATTTTATAATACTTTGCTAAAGAACTGGTTAAGACATGATGTATTGCCAAAGCACTCGTAAGATATGATACATAGCCAAAGCGTTGGTAAGATATGATACATTGCCAAAATAAATACATTGCTAAAACACTGGTAAGATATGTTACATTGCCAAAGCACTGGTGAGATATGATACATCACAAAGCACTAGTTAGATATGATACATAGCCAAAGCACTGATACGATAGATACACTGCCAAAGCACTGGTAAGATAAATTGCCAAAGCTCTTGTTAGATATATACATTGACAAAACACTTCTGACACCATATTTGCAGGTAAACATTATGGCTTGTTTTTGTTTATCTTCGTTTAACACCCAGGATATGCGGGTGATGAACATCCGTAACTCAGGTGAACCTCATCGACATTCTGTTTTTAAGTGCTTTGTTTTTTAAGCGGGAATAGATATAAGAAATTAGCAAACAGGTCGTAGTACTTTTTAGCTTACTTGAGTATGAAGAGCTGATGGTGAATCATTTTTATCACTCTATGTCTGTTGTCTGTTGTTGTATGTCGTCATTTCGTAGTGGATTAAAACTCTAGAAGCAACATTGTTAATCAAATCTTTATTGACTGTTGAAGAAAACTTATTTTGACAATATTGAGACCAAGTTCAAATCTGGTTTACTTTTTTAATAATCAAAAAAGGTCATCAGGTCAAACCTGAGAGAAAACCTTCACTTTACTCTATAGGCCGCATTTATGACTCAGATTTGACGAAACTCGGTCAAACTGATTATGTTCACAATATATTTTTATCTTGACTATATCTAGGCGAAGATAGAACCTGGGTCACCTTAGTTTCAAAACAAGATAATTAGGTGAACGTTTAGAAAGAACTTGACACCACTTTAGAGGCCTATCTTATAACTCAATCTTGATAAAACTTTGTAAGAACGTTTACTTTAAAAATATATTGGCTGAGTTTAAATATGGGTCCTAAAACTAGGTTACCACTTAAAAGCTTAGAAAAACCTCATTAACACTCTGGATGAAACTTGGTTAAAATAGTGTATACAATTTGTAGTCTGAGTTTGAATCTCGTGCGACCAAAAACTTGGTCACTCTGTCAAATATGAGGAAATCATTTAACCACTCTTAATTTAGGCTGCATTAATGAGTCAATATTGATACACATGGTTATAATCTTCATCTTGACAATATTTAAGCTGGATAAATACTGGGTAAGATGTCTAAAAAAGCTAGGTGACCATGTCATATCCTGAAAAAATATTGTTATCACACTAGGGACCACTTTTAAGTAAGTTCTCGTGTGTTTGTTTTTTATACCAGGTATTTCTGAGATGTTCCATTTGTATAAACTCCTCAGATTTAAGAGAATGTGTGTGAAATATAACGTTGCTCTACGCTGTCCATGTTCATTTCATCGAATTCAGAGATGATGACTTAAAAAGATACCATCTACTAAGAGCTGTTGTTAAAGAAATTGTAGTCATAAGATAACACAAAAAGCCTGTTCTAATGACATGCATGCAGCTTAATTAACACGTTATAAGATGCTTTTATCATGAAACAGAAATAAGTACACCTTGGGGACGATTGCAATGTATCTGCGCTGATGAATGCGTGGCTATGCTGCAAGAGAAAGTGAGGTGAGGCTCTGGTTTAGTATCTTCTTAATGCAGGTACATGTAATTGTACCTGTCAGATTCGGGAGTTTGACTTACTTTCCATCTTATTTGTTTTATATGATTTCCAAAAGGAATTAAAAAAAACTGCCAAACTAAACACATGCTCTGCTAAAGAAGGAGCTTTATATACACCCGTCAGAGTAAGGTAGGGTTTTTATCAGGAGCTTTGTAAATACTTGCCTAGCTGAGGTAGGATTTGGATCAGAACCTTTGTTAATGCATACCAAGCTGTAGTAGGGTTTCTATAAGTAGCCTTGTAAATACCAACCAAGTTAATGACGATATTTCAGGAGTTTTGTAAATACATGATAATTTAAATTTTCAACATGAACTTTGTAAATTATTTCAAAACTAAGGAAGTATCTATCAGCATCTTTGTAAATTCATACCAAGCTATCGTATGGTTTCTATCACGAGCTTTGTAAATACCTTCGAAACTATAGTAAGGTTTCTATTAGGAGCTTTGTATATACATGCAAAGCTAAAAAAAATTCTTTCTGGAGCTTTGTAAATACCTTCCAAGCTATAGAGGGATTTTAATATCAGGAGCTTTGAAAATACCTGGCAAGCTTTAGTAGGGTCTTAATAACAGGAGCTTGTGAATACCTACCAATCTAAGAAAGATTTTCTCTCCGGAACTTTGTAAATACATGCCAAGAACAATTTCGATCAAGAGCTTAGTGAATACCCGGGTACCTAATAATTTAAAAAATGGTTTCAATCAGGAGCTTTATCAATACCTACACAGCTAATGAAGAATTTTTATTCGGAGCTTTGTAATACCTGCAAAGTTAAGAAATAATTTCTAACTTGGGCTTTATAAATACATGCCAAGCTATAGAACGGCTTTGTGAATAACTTCGAATGTTATATCAGGAGCAAATACCCGCGAAGCTAAGGAGGCTTTTGACGTGACATATTTTTAAACAACTGTTTCTACGTTAATTGGATTTAAAACATCTGATCATGTATATAAACATTCACTAGTAACAACAAAAAAATAATTGATCAGTCTGCAAGAAAACTTCGCAATGTCAGATGCTGAACCACCAGATACAACAATATCAAGCACAGACTACTAGTTAATGTCCAAGGCAAATTTCCAACTTAATAACACCACAGCATAAAATGTGCATGCAATCAACATGTAGCATTTGCAATGGCTAGCAAACCGAGTCAATAACAAAGCCTTGCCTGATGGTGTAGGTATTGATGTTCTTCATCGAGGACATGACTACACACCCTTCCAGCAGAATTAAAATTGAAAAGTACATGGATTGTATCGAGCATATATGCAATCATTTTAAAAAGTAATTATAATTAAATACAAAATTAAAAAAACAACAACAATACTTTCTATGGCATGAATAACACATATTTCTAATACAGCATGTTCGTATTACTTATTACATTCGAATTCAAATGCATACGCAAAACGAATGCCTCTTGCTCAAATTATTTATTATTTAAACTAAACTGAGAGAACACTTAAATTGAATAAAGCTCAGTATTTGAACAAAAAAAGACAATCTTCTTAGTGATCTTTATTAAAAAAAAATATTGTCAGATGAATTGCAATGGGGTGCAATTAAAATGTTATCCCATTTTCAACGCGACATTGACGATATAACACCTTATGGAATATACTAGCCTGTATTCAACACTGTGGGATATACCTGTCACCTGCCCTGTCACGTGCACAGGGCACGTGCACGGACTACTTTTTACTTTACCACTGAACGATTTTTCATAATTAATAAAGTCGAGAAAACTTTAGCTTCAAAATTATATGACATTCAACCTTTAAATCTAGTCATATGACATAATGTTTTGCCATCCGTATAGTAAATCAGCTGATTGATGGCGTCATAAAATGACACTTATTGCGTCATTTCCCCCCCAAAAAAAATTGACGATTTATCATAAACGCGACTTATTTCACATGTACATGTACTGTATATCGACATACGGTATTTGAATTGTCAATTAATCACATTTTCCTTATTTCGTGTAATGTGCATTGTTTATAATCCATGCATATACTTTTGACATTTAAGAATGTACAGCAAGCCATACAAATATCGCACAATTCATTAATAATCTGCAATATTTGCTATCCGATTTAATTCACGTTAAGCATAGAGCTGTGTAAAGTATAAGATGGTAAAAATAGCACCACACTGGAATTCGGAACGTCCCATTTTGTACACGGGTATTATCTACTGATTTATCTTGTTTGTGTAATGGAATGTTTTCCATTTTTAGTGTATTTATATATTAAATTATTTTCTTGTACACAATAAGGGCATTTATCATAGACAAATAACATTGTGCAAGTTTAAACATAATTATGTTTGTATGCAGAAATCTGCAAATGCAACCGAGTTTACCAACGGCTATTATTTGATAAACTGCTCCGGTTCATTTTAACAGCAGTAATGTTCATAGAGTACATGACGTAGCGTGTGACGAATAAGAAAGTTTAACGAATTCATTTGAAAATAGTGATAGGATGGCATAAGGGTCTTTATTTAACTATGCTAAAATAGTTATTAAAGACCCTAGATGCAAAATCGCCAATTATTGAGTTAAATGGATTATTAGATGGATTTTAAAGGATAATTAAAGGTGAGATACTAGGTCGAACGTGTTTTGGTTTTTGTTTGTACTTTTGTCGTTCCCTGTTCTCGTGGAAATGATTTTAACATGGTTGCCATTGATGCATTGAATAACACACGGCATACCCATAACATTATATAAAAAAACACGTTCTGCGCGTCCTTAAATTCGTCGTCCGAAGTCGGAAAACGTATTGCCATGCATATCAAGTCAAATTAAGTGTTAGTCACTGCAATTGTCTGTTTACTCGTCGATAGTGTACATGTAGAATCTATGTTGACATCGACATCATTTTGTCAGGAGCAATCGCCGCCATATTGGATTTTGATCATTTTCTTTCGAAAATAAAATGAATTATAGTAAAGTAAAATCTTCTTTTCGCGGTCGTTATGTGTTACAATTCGCATGCTGCGTAAAACTGAATCGAGGCATATGGTGATATTTTTACTAGTTTTACAGTTTGTGTGTGAATTTTTTAAGACTATTTTGCGTACCAGAACAAATACATTTATATCACTACGCATGGTTACATTCGTTAGATTTTAAGCGATTTTTAAGAATGAATCAAAATAATTGTTAGGCTAAGGTAAGTTAAATGTCACGTTGAAAAAAAATCAAATGGGATAAATAGAATACTAGAATTAGCGTTGAATACAGAGAAGTTTATGTTGCTCGGCTCGAACACCGAAAGCGCTCGCCAAGGCTAGCGCTCCCGGCGTTCTAAGCCTCGCAACATAAACTTCTCTGTATTCAACGCTAACCTAGTATTCTCTATGTGTATTCAATGTCAATAATAAAGTTCAAGCTAGTTATGCATGATATATCTGTTTGAGAAGTTGCTATAAATGCATAACTGTATGTTAAACATGGACATGTCTAAGTCACTGTGAAGCGTTATTAGATGACAGTAAACCATTTTGTAAGAATTGTGTAATTTGCTGTCTTGCACCATTTAAATATCGCAAAAAAGTAAAAAAGACATGTAACGTATTTTCAATCATGCAATATTTACAACGTCTACGATTGGTGAAACATCTTCGACCCATCAAGGTCATAATTATTAAAAAAACTATTACTGTAAGTTTTCATCTAATGTCATATTTGCAAATGTATAATGAGTCAAATTACCTAAGAAAACCTGTGATGTCATTTCATGAATCACATTGATCTGTTACTTTAATTGCCACGTTTTGAACTAATGTTCATCACAAGTACTTCAATTATGAAATGCTATTGTAGAATTTTCAACGAAACTTATGTTTAAATAACTTTGATTTGTTTAAACAGGACATGTGTACCAATATAATTCAGGACTTGCGACAACTGTTTGAACATAATCTTTTCATCATAAATGAAAAGAAACTTAACCTAATGTTTCTTATTTCTTTAACTTATTTCACTCTCTCTTTAATGTGATTTACCCATTAATAGTTGGTGAATCTCCTCTTTTTTCCTTGTTAAATCACTTCCATTTGTATGAGAAGGTAATACAGAGTATTTACAGTTGTACCAGATTTGGCTGAACAATTGCCCTCCTGCTTCACCAATATAATCTTTTCTTTTTTTTTTTGGGGGGGGGGGGTTGCATCAGTGCCATTGATACATGTCTAGTCTCCGTATTCCTTTGCAATACCCTCTGTGCCAATCATAAATCCTGTCTCTTTGTGGATTGAATTCAAACTGAAGCGGGTTGGTTCCTGATACTGAGTGTTCTCCTTCTACATGCCAACAATAAAGATAACGTTAAACGAAAGTATTGTGCATGATAGACAAGTTGTCAATTTGTTTTTCATAAGATTGGCTTGTATGCAAGCTTATGTATGAACACTCGCACATATGTAATACAAACTACCAATGGCTACGGGCAACAGTCTAACAAATGCACATTGTTTTTGGAAATCAGTATAGACGAAATACTGTGAGCTACAAAATTAAAGCTTAAATTCAAAATAAAAAGACTAAACAAGGCCTGACGAAAATTTTGATGAAAAGATCATTAAAAGTAATTTAACGTGTTTTGTTCCAAATAGAGATGGCACGGAATACCAAAATCGAAATTCTAATGCTTGCGTGTTTTTTTGGGAAAATACTTTCTACAAAAGGAGCATTTTCGGGTCATTTGAGATAAATCAAATTTTAGAATCTTCAACTGACATTCCAAATATTTAACTGGCAATCATTGATTGGGATATATGCAATTTTGAATAATGTTTCACTTCCAATTTACAAACTTTACATTTGTATTATTTCTGATCACCAAATAATTTCCGAAATATCACTCTACAATAGTTTTCAGAATGTAATTATGAGAACTGTCTTAAATGAAACACACACCAACAAACAACATATTGATGTTATTTTGCAAAATGTTTGACATAGTATAATTTTGTATTTTCACAGTTATAGATCTGTTGCATAAACATATACAAAATGTGGCTTTTATCACAAACAACAGAAATGAACGCACTAAACATCCATGTTAAATATTTCGCTTTAAAAAAGTTTAATGTTAAGAAACAAAATAATTATTTTGTTAACATGAGTGTTCTCAATCTTTTTAGCCATATTCTTAAAAAACAAAAACAAAAATAAACGATACAAAACTCTTAAAAAATAAAAACAATCTCTTTATCCCTCATGTCAACTTCGTATTCAGCGCTGAAGCCAGGTGGCCCAGTGTTGAGTTTCCTTTAGTGTGAGCGTCAGGCATTGTTAATGCGGGCTTACAGAGAAGTGCGCGCGCATCTGCATCACGGCCCAGATTGTCAAGAAAGAGGAAACCCAGATTCAAACCGCGGGCATAAAGAGGCATAAGTTTGCACTGAGGTGGATTTTATAGTCGAGATCCATTGATAACTTTTTTACTTTTGAGCTCTGTTATTTGGAGTCTAAATGTGTTTGATCCAATCTTCACCAAAACAATACAAATGATTAACACAGAACAATTTTCAATTTCATTATGAAAAATGTTCCCTGAATATTTTTTTAATCTCTACATGATATATAAAGTTATGCATTGTATTACATACATATATCTTTAAATATTAATATTTAAATATTTTACTCATATAAATTTAAGATAAATACCGTGTCTTAAGTGTGATTTGAATATATAACTTATTTTATCAATGTCATAGCTTTGTAAACAATAGTATTGTTTGGTATGTAAAGTAGAGAGATTTAAATGTGTATTGTATTTTCAGGTGTTACAGATGGTTGCTGTAGAGAAGCAATTGTACACCAAGTATTCTGTACTATTTCCCATTTTACAATGTCACATAAATATGTCAACATGGCATCACCATAACTGTTTAACACATTATTAAGGCTTTTAATTACCTTGACAATAATTTCATTTAAAAAATTGTCATGTATTTGAGAGAAGCTTTGACATATCTTGAACATTATTTTTGATTATCTTTGTATAAAAAATTTGCCAGAAATATTATGTTGGTTAATGGTGTTTAAGTTAAGCTTTAAATGCTATTTATTCCCGCAGGTTGTTTAGTAATAACCGATTTCTCTTTTAATTTACATTTATTTGTTTCATAGCATAGAATTGATCAGTGGTAAATCTCAATTAATTGATTTGTCTGCATAAATGAATTGTATTTCTGGTAAAAGCAAGAATCAGCCTAAAATAATGGTTTCTTTCAATTTGCATATGCTTTATTCACTGAAATATGACAATACTTAAAAATTATGAGATTAAAGAATGGTGTTGGGTTTAGCTTTTTAGAAAGTTTTGAGCCAGTTTTAGCATCAGTTTCAATTAAGCTTGTCAGACATTTAATTAGTATCGTGAATATGCCAAAAAAATGCCAGTGATAAATATATAAGATACTTGATGTTTTTGTTTCATGCTTTTTGTCTTAATTTATTACAAAAACATCAGTTACCTAGCGAAAAACAAAGATAATGATGATAATTAAGCCTTCGCCAATCTTGATTTTTAACCTGTGATGTTTCTGTATTCACCGAACTTTTATTGAAACTGAAAAGCTGAGATTTTTGTTCGTGTATCTGTTTTCACAAAAGCTATTCATTAAATGCAATTACGTGAATTTACCACTGCGATATGAAAGAAAATCTCTTACATCTTTATTCACAAACTTTGTGTTTCTTCGTTTTTAAGTTAGTGTTGAAGTATTGAATTGCTATCTATTGATTAATAAACGTAAAAAAAGAAACAAAAATTGTATTTATACAGCATGTCTCAAGAATTTCATTATTGATTAAGTATGGTTATTCATAAGCACTTTCTAGTTGTTTGTTACTTGCGGTGTATATTTAACGTGTTTTGAATACTGTTGAAACAATGGACTATTTACTATTTTTAATATAGATCGATTTCACATTATTTCATAAAAATAAACATAACTCATATTCTGACATATATTTTATTTGTATCCCCATTGAATAAGTGGGGGTTCGATGGTAAATCGCTTTAACTTTGTCCATTTGTATGTCTGTCCGTCTGTTTTCCTACGATATGTAGATAACACTTTGAACTACAGACATGCAAATCGGTTGTATAGTTACTTGGGAGGCAAGACAGACGCCTATAGCAGCCACGGTAACAGTTTATTCGCAAAGATATATTGGGAATGATTTGTTCTTCAAGGTCATTGGATTTTGTAACACGAAATGTTTTTCCTTACTTTAAAGAATGATTTGACCTGCGAGAGTGCACATTTAAATATTGATCAATTGAAAGATAAAGGTGAACAAGTCAACGTTCAAGGTTAATGAGCGTGTTACACTTAATCGGGTTCTTCTCGATGTGTAGTGGATATCCAGTTGGAAAGTAAGATGCTTTTTATGTTTTTTATCTGGTTAAAGGTCAAGATCAGGGGCTTGTGACACTAAATAGATTTCCGCAAAATATATATGGAATGCTTATCAATTAAACTAGTATTCTTTCCAGTCTTGAAGAAAGCTGACCCCTTAATGATCGATATTTTTATATGTAGCAAATTTGATTTCTAGCGCATCTCTGTCACTGTAACTATTTTTGAGTGATACACATACGTTTTGTACAATAAAGTTCGCATTAAATAATATTTGTTTCGAAACACATTTGTGGATTCTTTTCTTGTTTTATAAAACATATGTTCTGTGTATTATTCCATTAATCATAAAACAAATTGATTTTGAATAATCCTTTCGAACCCCCATTAGTCGTACCGCATACGTACGTATATAGTTTAGGTTTTGTTTAATATATTTATATTCACTACATGTTGACTTTTTGCGATTATGATATAGTCACCAACTACATATCTGTTTTTATTAGTGGGTCGTCAAAAGTGTGTCGCATCAAAGTTACATACATGTATAATTATCAATGTGGAAAAACGCATTAATTTTTATTATATTCAAAACACAGTTAATATTTAAGTTTGCAATGGACACAAGATCCACTGATATGCATTACAAGCTCTCGTCAGGTATTACTAGTGTTCCGAATCGAATTAATGGTCGTCTTTTGTCTCATCATCAACCTTGTAATAGATTCGAACCGGCTTTTCCCCTTTTGGGTTTTAGATTCCACTTATATTGCACTTGTATGTTATTGGCTTGTATTTTAACTTGCGTGGAACTTAGAGGATAACTTGCATTTTGTTTGATGGGTATGTTTTATGTATGTTACGCTATCTAGAGCGCCACCCACTTAGTAACGATATTTGTTTAATTTAGTGTAATCCTTAAAGTCTGTATCTAGCGTAATGTTACCTGAAAATAGTAACCATTTTATTCCGTTAATGGCATATTCAAACATAGGTATGATCTTACGTGTTAACATTCGCTTTCAAAAATTGCACTTTGTAAATAATAACGTAAAATGCCTTAAATTACGCATATTATATGTTACCCTTAAGTATGTTAGAAAACATTTAAATCAATGTTAATGTCAGCTTTCAGCTAATGACATGAAACTAAACAATTTATATTATATGTCACCGGCAGAAGATATGCTTTTTGAATCTTAAACTCGTTTGAAAATAAATTATTCAATGAATTCGTAGCAATGCGGATTTCATTCACGACAGTTATTTCGTGGGAGCTATGATTGTCGTTTTAAAGTAAACTCCTATATGTGCTTAAAGAAAAGTCAGTTCCAGATAGGTGGGTTGAATCACTATATTTCGGAAATAGTTTAGTTATTGGAGAAATAAGCGCGTCGGAAAAAGTAAAATACCGTTTTCTATAATATTTAACTGTCCACATGCGCAAAATACTTTTAATTGTACGAGAAAAATTATATTCGTACAGCCAAAATCGCGAATATCGAAAAATTAGACAACACATTAATCGACATTTTTCTTCAATATTTTTTTATCCCTACGTTTACAATATTAAAACAAAAACAATGATAAAAGCAAAACGTCATAGAGCAAACAGAGCATATTCATTTAAAAGAAATATATATATATATATATATATATATATATATATATATATATATATAAATATATATATATATATATATATATATATATATATATATATATATATATATATATATATATAAATAAACTTGCTAACCAAGGGAAAATACACGCTATTTCTTTACGAAAATATTAAACATGACGCCAATTTGTAAGTCAGTTTAATCTTTCCCCACGTAAACGCATGTTCCCCTTGTTAAATCAACACCTAGCTACGTAATTAAATCCGTTTTTATTTTATTATACCTCATGCAGGGAGATGGTATACTGTTGTGGAGTTCGCTGCTTCCATTTTAAGCGATTAAATTGAAACTCCAAATAGTTCATAATCATAAAGTGTGCATGGGCAAGCCAGTTTATTACCCAGTGATATCTGCATAACGCCGTTATTTACCGTTGAAGATGACAGACAAAGCGGTGCATGAGTCATGTTATTGTCATATATCTAGTTGATACAACTGTCTATATTATGTTAGCCTGTCAAGAAGAAAGAATATAAACAAATTCTTACCTCTACATTTAAACAGCCGAAGGAAAATCACAATGGCATCCAACCGTTTCTTACCTTGACACTATTAAGACAGCTGAGACCCGAAACTTGCAGACACATATTGTGAAATATTTCTTCAGCGTTGACTCTGCAGCTGATTAACCTCCTGTCCAAGTAGACCCTTAATCACGTACGTTTGGTAACCACTCTGGAAGTTGTCAAATATCAAATACCATATCGGTTTCATTCTAAATCCGCAGCAAGCAATTATATCATGCACACTAGGCATCATCTCGACATATAACGTTAGGAAAAGCCGTTAGATGCATTGGGTAAACATGATATTTCGAGTAATTCACGTTGATTGCAAGAACATGTATGGCTGATTATAAAATGGCATTGGCTACAGACATCATGTGATCTTTTGTGAATGATATTAATGTAAAGTATTGTACATGGGGGTATAAAATCTTACATTTGGCATTTAAGCTTCTTACAGTCTGATAAAATAATCATATGTATTGTTGCCCGTGTACGTCGGTATACATTAGATGCGGTAAGTATTTGCTTGTCATACTTTTATTTTACAAACACATTATTTAAAATATTCCGTGTGCTGTACACATCCTAAGTAAATTTAAAATATAAAATAAAAAATAGCAATAAGCTGATAACCCTGCTTCAGCATGGTCAGCGTTTGCATTTAAAGAAATGTCATTATCTTTTAGTTTTCTTTAGAAGTTTTAAACATGTTGAACTACGTCACATATTTGTATAGTCTGCTGTCTCATAAAATGTTGCGGGGTTAATTGAAAAAGCGCATCTTAAGAATATCTGTATTTGCAATAAAGATAAATTAAAAAAGTAATCATTACCATATATTCTACTTCTAGGTCCCGATGACTTTATACAAAATAATAAGTTGTTATCTCCTGATTCCCAACATGCATACGCAACTTAAAAAAATGTGATAAAACTGTCATATCTTGTCTAGAATTCCGTAAATTCCGAGATTGAAAGATAATCGTGCATTTTATTGCCACGCATTGCTCTTTAAATGCTCACAAGTACATAACTTGAATAATGTCCTTAAAGCATCTTATCAGCAGCTTATACATATAAATAACAATGCTTTATTAAATCAGTTCTTGTGTAAATAAATCTAATTTTTTTAGCCAACATTCTGCCATGTAATCACTAAATTAAGCATTTCCCAAAATGTTAAAAATGTACGTCTTTTAATATTGGAAAATGACCGACATATTTCGGGAATAACCATGTATAGAAAGTGACTTATTACATGAGGTATTTCATGTAAATAGGATACAGGGCATCTCTCGTATACAACTTTTCATAACACGCCCCTCTGTCCCACGGAGCAATAGAGTCTGTTCATGGTTTCATTTATTATTGAAGGGGATGGGATCTAAAACTGCATTGTATCGATATACACTGTTGTTGAGGATGGTCGTCACGTTCTACATTCAGACGTGTCTTTCTTGCAATTAAGATATATATACTCATGGTTGTCTTAGTTTTAGACGATATTTTAATTAACATAACAAAGAAAGAAGCACCGAATGGTTTCCGGGTCATATCTCATAAATAGCCATTTATAGACCGAAAAATAATGCTTGACCGGATTCGACTCAACAAACCATTGATGACAAATTCATAACATCATCAATCGACAAGTTGCAAAACAAAAAATACCCTCTAGTTTAACACTTCAAGTACAATGTCTACTACTGAATGTGATTAAATCATCTATTGGCTTTAACCATCAGCTTCATAAAACGTATGGAACAAAAGCTTGTATTTTTAAATAAAGTTGTATGAAGATGTTACAAATGAACACTTACAGATTAATTAGAAGGACTAGACGAGTGTTGAAATGAATTATTTTTATAATTTGTTTTGTCATTTAAAGTAATATAAAGTGTTGCGTTCCAAACACAAATCACATTGTATTATTTGAACAGAAGTTATGACTTTTTCAGAATTGCATTGTCAATCTTAGGTAGGTTTTGTCAAGCTTTATTTCATAATTGAATAGTACTGAATGCGATTTCATGTGACATTCTAATGTCGTGCAATTATATTGTCTGATAATTGCATTAATTAAACTTCATGGCTGGGTCCATAACTACTTAATATAAACAGTAAGAAAATAAAACAATATACAAAATGTTGATTATCAGTATGTTTTGCCTCGCATTTGTTTATTATTACATATTAATTGTAAACTGCAAACACGTTCGCTCACTATGGTCTTTTTATACAACAAACAGAACTTAACACACTTATAATCGATGTTGAATAGATTGTCTACAAAAACGGTAAGTGCTAAGCGACTCCATATTATTTGTATAACTATGTGAACAATCCAAATGAACTATATAATGAACTATATATTTTTGAAAACCCTGATTTAACAAACAAACATGTTTAAAAGTACACACTTTCGTATGAACTCATCACATACGTGCCTTCAGAGTCTGAGACCATGTTAATCGGGTTTTAGTTTAAGTAAGTGCAAGCATACCAAGCTGCAATAAGGACTGCACTTGGTGAGATGAAAAGTAAATATGTGGTGAAAATGCATCCAAGACACACACATAACTATTTACATTTAATCTATTTTAGTTTGAGTCGATATAATTACAATAAAATATTCTACAAACTCAATACTTCAATAAACTAAAAGTTGTTGAAAATGAATTTTCCAGGATTACCGTTATTTTAAAATCTTCATATATTTTGCTTAGTTCAGCCTAATTAACGGCACATTTATTGCTTTTGACACTTGAAAATAAATAATAATGAAAGTTTTAAATAAATATGCTATATCATGGATTAGATGCTTTATTTCAATCAATAATTATATAACACATCTTTTTTGAGAAGTATTAATGGTAAAATGACCTACATGATTTTTGTTTTGCGCAGCATTGATTGTTTAATTTAGGATATGTTTTAAATGCTACGATCAGCATTAAATAACTAGGTCCAGTATGCTAGAATTAACTGATTGTTTTGTTGATTTGTTCTTTTATAAATGTATTAGTTTATAATGAGAAATGTCCATCGTTTAGTAGAGGCTTTGATAAGTTTTGAATGTTAAGATTACAAATTTGAATTAAATGCCTGATGTAATAATGAATGTTTTAATGTTTTATAAGTTAAAATTCTTTGAACAAAAGTAAATTGTAAAGTTGCCTGCACAATTCACTTTAATTAAATGTTATACCATGCATCTTTAATGCATTATTTTAATGTGTATTTAATGTGTATTTACATGTGCTACTAGTGGTTGGCGTACAGAAATAACAGGACAACCAGTCTTCTGTAATCTTCCACACTTTTGTCTATGATTTCAGAGAAATAAACAGCCGATTTCAACATTTCATTGTCTTGCAGCACGTATTGTTCTGTTTGAAAATAATGTATTGCAAACTCAAGATACTATATCAGGACAGATATTGTGTCTATACTACTTGTTTTTATAAAAAAAATGCTATTAACATGAAATGATCGAAACTGAGATTACACCCTCGGATTCTTTAATGCAAAACAAAGACGGGTTAAACGGTTTAAAGGCTATCCGAACCTTACATGTTCTATATAATTTACCATACAGCAAACGCGAGTATAAAACTATTTTAATCAAATGTACCTATGCAAACAGAGCATTAAAACAAGAATGCCAAATCGTGAAGCACGAAATGAATTTTTATTTTCCAGTGCCGAAAGTATTGGTAATCTACTAAAACGATAAGGGGACATTTATACAAATCAATATTAAAGCATCAATATAGCTATGTTTCTGTTTTTTCCCGTATAAACAAGTTGTATCTTGTAGATATGTTTCATCCACATACCAAAGCATAGCTCATCTGCTTATGGAGTCTTAAGACTGACATGTGTGGTCATTAAAGATATGTACGAGTTTACGTTCTACTGCATTCATACGACACCCATATAACTGGTGTAGTTGTTTATATAGCAAACAGCAACCGCATAAACTATTTCATAGGGAAATTATTGTTCTAATTTATAACTTATAAATACACCAACTATAAACATGATCACAATTAGGGTAACCGCTTTGAAACGGTCAATGCAAAACATTGAGGTTGAACCAGTGTGGGTGCTTGCAAAGACTCGCACTTACGCAGAAAAAATCAAGCTCGCGTCTAGAACATTGTTTTCCAAATGTACTTATGCAGACAGAAAACGAAAACATGAATGCCGAAACGGTAATACTTGTATGTACTTATGTGAAGACCTGACATTTGTTATCAGTAAAAATTCGGACTTAATAAAATAATAATAAAGATTTTCCCAAATCACAACTCATTATTTTGTATTTAGTTGATGATTTCAGTTCTGCTTATTCCAATAGGGCATGTTATTATGTAATTGAATTATTTTCGCATTCCTTACACATAAAGTTGTTATGGGGGTATATATGTGCAGTTAATTCTGTCACAACTGATTTTAATTCAGATAATACATATGTCTGCTTATTCCATGTGAAAGTCTGGGATAAATCTTCAGCAAATTGAATCACAACTGATTTTAATTCAGATAATACATGTATATCTGTGTATTTCATGTAACGTGTGCTTTTCCCAGTGGGTTATGAAAACTAAACTTGATTAGTAAGTCGGATGTGAGATTGAGTTAATCATCTAGAATTTGTTGTGCCATTTAATAAAGCGATTTTAATGTATACATCAATTGCTTTATTTATGTCATTTATGCTTCTTTAACCTTTTTATATTATAAATATTCTAAATTATAATTGCAGTTAAACAATTTGATGATTTTTTGGGGTGATGATGAAAGTCGACATTCTTTTAAACGTGTCATATTGGTAAATTTAACTTCATTTCGAATGCGTCGTTTATTTATTTTACACAATTATTCTTTCACAAAATTGTGTAATTAAACACTTTGACGGAAAATGTTTGTGTCATTTCATACCATCTTCCCCTGTGGTCCCGGCTCTGGTCAAGTTTCTTCAGCTGTTTCCAACGTCCCATCTGCTTGGCATCTGAATCTTATTCTGGGTGCCAGTTGCTTCTTTGCAGCTGTTCCTTTTTTCGTTGGGGTTCCAGGTGAGATATTGTCTTTTCATATTATATGCAGGGCGGTGCCCATCCGGGCTGCTGCTTTGTTTGTCTTCGCTTGAAAGTTCTTCGTAGGAGGTCTTGAAAACGTTACTCTTCCTTCTGTTGTTGATTAGGCCCAGTCTGGTTGAGTTGTCTATAGCGACTTTGGTCTTTACCTGCGTATGTTGTTTGGCGTGACAGATGGGATCCAGATTATCTGCAAAGTTGAGGACGTCCAACTGTTTTTGTTCATATATCTTTATTTTATAGAAAAGGCCTGTTTAAACGTTAAGCATATGCAAAATACAAATTTATTTTAAACAATTATTTGGAAACTCTTTACATTGTACCGCATGAGTAAATACATGGTGTACATATTGTTGAAGATAGTTATATTGAGTTTGTATAATGTTAACAATTTTGGTATCGAAAGTAGCACCAAAAAATAATATTTACACTAGCATTATAAAAATACTCAACAAGGACATGATAATTGACGGTGTTGTGTTATTTAACGGAATAAACTATTTTCTAACACGCGATTTGTGTATACATATATATCCAGTGTGTTTGTTATAATTTATTCAAACCTAAAACGCGTTTTGATTTAATCAAACATGGGATGTTGTAAAATTGTCAGAAAATTAGCAATAATTTTAAGGGGAAAATTAGAAAAATTAAAAGTGGTTATTTTTTTTTTCAGATTAACGAATTCACATCATGTTCCAACATATGGAATATGCCATTTTGTTCATGTTGATCACAGGTGTGTCTTTTAAATGTAATACATGATTTTTAAGCTTTTCATTCATTCTCGGACAAAAAAATAAAGTAGTTGATCTAGTTATCGCTCCAACCCCTCTGGCCGTTAAAGATGTTTGAGGGGGTATACTGGAATCACACTGTTTGTTGATAGGTTTGTGTGTCACCTTATAAACATGGCACAAGAGAGTTTTTTGTTATTGTCTCGACATCTTTTGCAGCGTTATGTGCCCATGAATTTTGGCAAAGTGTTTATATTGGCATTATAATACATGTGAAATGTGTATTGCGAACAATTTTATGTTAAGGAGTGTTTGATATATTTTCTAACGCTCGACATAATGTTTGTGTTATTCAAATTATTCTTGCAGAGTTATGTACAAGGCAGCTTAAGCGATTGATTCAATAACTCGACGTGAAACTGTGTTTGTGTGTGATTAACGTGAAGTACAAAATCGAACAACAAAACATTTAGTTAATAACCAATTACATGTCATGAATTCCATCCTGCAGATTAATTTTAATCACTACAATGCTCATTAGTTAGAAAGAAATATTTTTGAATATTGATCAAACTATCTTAAAATCTTAAAACAGTTGCAAAGTATTCTACTTTTCTAAAAAGGAATTGAAAGTACTATTACATTTCAGTTCAAAAAAGTGTTCATCTTACTATATTCACATCAGTGCAAACTGATTATTTTTCCTAATTTACAAAATTAGTTCTTTGATTTTCTTGTCTTATACCAGTTCCGGATATCGCAGTAATTTAGTGGAAATATAGCCATGCTATTTGCTATTATGTTGATTACTTTTAATTCCCGACATGGTGCCTGTTATAGAGTTCGTGTTCCATTGATTATGTAAAAGCCATTGCAGTCATAAGATACTATACATTTTGATTTCTAGCTTAATAAAAGCCTGCTATTTAGATGTTTTATTTTAAAACAGAAATATAAACGCCTCTCCAGGGGACAGTCGCAGTGCATTTGTTATAGTCTCTTACGGAAGTATCTTAAGTGAAACGAACCAAACATTAGAGCCAGACAACCATGACAAAAACATCTTCCGATTTTTATTATTTGCAATCAGGAATGCTAATATAAAACATAAAATTTATAATAGTATTCTACTTTTTTCTAACTGCAGATGATTTTATCAATTTGTTCTTAGCGATTCAAACATCTGCTTCATACTTTAGTTATTTGCTTTAAGGTAGCGCACCCGTAATTGCCTTTCCAAATATAATTTAATTTATTTTATGCTTTCAGGTGGTTTATAGAGAAATATCAGTGAATTAAAACTGATAATTTCAATGTTTCAAACCGTGAACATTATCAGTGAAAATTATCGATAATTTTCATTATCCTAGCGAAATTCTTTAGTTTAACTCTTTACCAATGTATATAAACTGTGAAAAAAAGCATCAAATAAAAGAAAATGTGTTGGATTTGCTGGAATATCGATTTAAATTATCTCGTGATCATAGAAAAAATATTTTTTCACTCGTGGCTGCGCCATTATTATTTTCTATGATCACTCGTGAATTAAAATCGATAATCCACCGAATCCAACAAATATCCTCTATGTATTATTTTATTAATCAGGATTATTTCACTGAACTACATGCAAATGATTAGGTAGGCTTTCCATGCTTTTTAGAAAATATACTGATTTTTACAAAACCACCCCAACGCTCGGCTTTTGTCAAGTTTATTTGCACCCTTGGGGTATATGAAAGTTTTATAATTCACCCAGATGTCCAAATATGGGCATGCACTTGGTTTTTACAGAAGCAGTAAAGGTGTTTAAAGTTTAAACTTACAGACATTTATTTTTTATAATTTGTTATTTATGGAAGAGCGCCATGAAATGTAAGTGGTTTCAGGCAAGTAGAAATTGGGTTGGTTAAAAACAAAGTGTCATACAATTCAAAATAGTATCATTAAAGTAATATTGTGAACTTAGTTTTTGTAGTTGCGCTATATACAGTAAAAATACCAAGAAATAGACAGATTTACCGTAAACTTTTGAAATAAAAATAAAAATGCAACATGAATGATTCGTATGTTCAGCAGTAAAGCACCCAATTAAGCGATAACGTTGTTTTAATTTTAAATATTGAAGATTGTGCATGAAAATTGCAACATATTTAACCATAAACATAGAGTATATGCTATATAAAATCAAATTACGTTAGAAAAAATTAAACGCGTCGCAAAAAGTATGCGTAGTCGGCAGGATTCGAACCTGCGCGGGAAGATCCCAAAAACGATCTATCCGACATTTCATGTGACTTACATAATGTTCATTAACAAAAACGATTACTTTAAAGTGATATTATGGGCATCTAACAGTGTATAGGTGTATATCGCAATCGTTGATGGTGTTTTCACTTCATATGCACTTATATTTGTTAATGCTGCATCAACATACTAAAATAATATCCCGGAAAGAGAAAAATAATGCATTTGAATATAAACCGTACTTTCGTTTGACAACTGACGACAGAAATGATTCCGTTTACGATGTGAATCTGAAGTTAGTTTTAGTGCAGATTCGTTCATACGACACAAATGCACTTTTTTGTTTTACAGATCATTTCGGCTTTGAGGACTGGGCGAGTCATGTAAAATATCGATTATAATATATATTTTTTATAAACAGCTGGTAGCAAGATGAGATGCAGATAATTGGTCAGTAACCACATTTTAACTAACTAGTTTGACCTGTTAATGTTTTTCAGCTAAAGTCAACAGTGAAAAATGCCCATAATATCACTTTAAGAAGTGACTGGTCTCAACCATTACGTTTATATCGCTCTGTTCTAACACTAAGGAACGTTTGAAAATACACGTCAAATTGACCTAAAAGCTGTCTGATAATGTTGCAAATAATCATATATCCATAACTACTGATGATACAATATCTCAATACTACAGTTATATGAAAAAAAAACTCGTGTAAAAGATTTTGTTATTACGTTAAGTAAAACAACATCGTCAACAAAATATTCCTGCTTAGCATTTGACTTATCACATACAATATGGAAGATAAGAGTATCTTTAAAAAAAACTTGTTTCGGGAATATTATTGTTCAAGAAACAAATATAACTGGAGTTTTTATTTGCGTAACTCATTTACTACGCACGTTCACTTTTATGTTCAAAAACATCATTTCCCACCATATACCCCATTGAAATATAAAGGTTGTAAAACAGAGCGAATCTTTTTAATTTATTGCGATACTATTATTTGGTAAAAACTCTCGTGTGACGTCTGTCCGTATGTCTGTATTTCCGACTGTCGGTAGAGATTGTATGTAGACACAGCGGTTTTACTTGCCACAAAACAGTTATATTAGTGAATCCCATTTGTTATAAATAACCATAAAATATAAAATGAATTACATTAATGTCGTTCACTCTAGTATTACTTGCAATAACATGTCTCTTCCAACTTAGAATTCCTTCTTTTACTAAACTATTTCACCGGAGCGATAACAGGCTTCGTGTGAAGTATTCTGAATCACTGTAGCGGTATCAAGTTTTATATTGTGTATGTAAGATCATTAAAGACAGTTTACTTGGGCAAATTTCTTTCCATTTGTCTAAATGTACACTATAAAGGTGATATATGAGGGTTTCATGCATAATATGCACATGATTAAATGTAATGGTAACCGAAAAGGTGCACACACACGCATGCTACAGTTCGTTTAAATGAAATCCTCGAAGGTAAGTATACAGTGAATAATTTTCATAGAAACAATAACAAAACAACAGTCCCTACAGCCCGGCTCCGTAATTCAATATCTTAATATATGAATTGCAAAGTATACTCGTTAAATAGATCTTCCCAGAGCATCTTGAGTTACAGTCGTCGTGTGGCATGTCTTTGTATTGACATAACTTTATTACAAACCTTTGTTAGAAGTTTTGTTTTCATCTGAAAAATGACAAACCTTATTATTGTGTGACAGACATATCTAACTGACTACTGTTTCCTTAAAATTGTGTTGTCTCGTTTTTTTTTTTTTATAATTTGTGTCTTCGTTTGATTGACTACAAACGATCATATTTAAACAAACCAGCTATTAAGATTTAGGTTGTGCATGTTTATATATTGTTACATATCAAATCCCAAAAGAAACATAAATATAGAATACATGGCAACATACTTTGTTTCTTGAAAAAAAAAAGCTCAAAGAAAAATGTACAACCATAAGAAATACTCTCAATCATGTAAACCTTGGTTTTGTCTTGCAGTTATTTTGAAAGCAATTACTAAAATGCATCCTGTGCAATTAGAGTGTATCAGGGAATCAAAGCTTTGTGATGACCTTTTCAGTGCTGGTAATGTGTTTGTTTGATGTTTAAAAATCAAGATGTCATACCGGAACACGTTTATGCTATCATTATAAGAAATTCCCAGTGGGCATCCAACGTTTCTGAAACGTTGTATTTAGGTTGCATTTGAACGTTGCAGTTTAGTTGTAATAATGGTCTATATGAAAGTTTTACCGACGTTTTTTCCCAACGTTGCTGCTACGTTTTTTCCCAACGTTGCTGCAACGTTGTATTTAGGTCGCATAAAACGCAGTATTTTTAAATTCTATTTTTTTTTAATAATATAAAATTAAGAATTTTTTTATTTATCGGCAGTTATGGACATTTTCGAGAGTTCGTTTCTAAGAAAGAACCATTATTTGATGTCTATAGACATGTTAATGAAACGCTCCCCGATTGGGAATCGAACCCACCAACTCCCGATGGTTAGGCGGACACCTCATCCACTACACAACGGCGACTGTTGAAAGTTTCAGACAAAAATGTTGACTATTTATTTTTGGTTGAAACTTTGAAATTAGATTCTACCATTTTAATGCATAACACAGCTTAAATAATATATTTTATCCGGCGATATTGAGTTAAAGTTCATCTTTAGCATCTTTAAGTTTAAGCAACTGATTTGTAAAATTTAAAAAAATGAATTTCTAAAATTTACAATAAATCATATTTTCATTGATGCTATGCATGAACTGTATTATTTTAAAGTACGATTCCTACTCGGGGAGCGTTTCATTATCCCCTCTATAGACACCAAGTACTTGTTCTTTCTTGGAAACGGACTCGACAACGTGCATATCTGCCGAATATACTCGAAAGGGCGGTTGGCAGTAAATAGTTTTTTATTTTTATATTATTTTAAAAAAAGAATAAAAAAATACTAGGTTTGAATGCAACCTAAATACAACGTTGCAGCAACGTTGGAAAAAAAACGTCGTGAAAACTTTCATATACACCATTGTTACAACCAAACTGCAACGTTTGAATGCAACCTAAATACAACGTTGCAGCCACGTTGGAAAAAAACGTCGGGAAAACTTTCATATATACCATTGTGACAACCAAACTGCGACGTTTGAATGCAACCTAAATACAACGTTGCAGCAACCTTGGGAAAAAACGTCGCAGCAACATTGGGAAAAACGTCGGGAAAACTTTCATATAGACCATTGTTACAACCAAACTGCAACGTTCGAATGCAACCTAAATACAACGTTGCAGCAACGTTGGAAAAAAACGTCGGGAAAACTTTCATATATACCATTGTGACAACCAAACTGCAACGTTTGAATGCAACCTAAATACAACGGTGCAGCAACGTTGGAAAAAAACGTTGCAGCAACGTTGGGAAAAAACGTCGTGAAAACTTTCATATACACCATTGTGACAACCAAACTGCAACGTTTGATGAAACGTCCGCGTAATGTTTTGTATGCAACGTTGTGGCAACGTTCGGAAATGGTGGCCGACGTTGCGACCTAAATATAACGTTGCAGCAACGTTCGTAAAACGTTTGATGCCCACTGGGTTATATACAATTACTGGATAATCTTTATTAAATGTTCAAAGTACAGGAATTATAACTGCACGTATCTTCAAATACATCCATTATATTTGTACATATTTATGAAAGTATTTAACATAGTCTTTTATTCAAGACGTGTTGCATTGTTGTTCTTAAAACGTTCTAAAAATGAAGGAATTCCAGACATTGTTCTCATTATTTTTTATGACAGGTTAAAGTCGCAAGACCAGTGCAAAAAATTTCATATCCGAAGCTTTGTAAAATACTCCGTCGTGCTATGTTTAATTTCACTCGTTATCAAATATATTCAATAAAATATAATTAATACTTTATTCAATTTTTGGAGTCGAACCGAGCCTTGAAATCGCATAATTGAATATTTAAGTTATATATTCCATCGCAAACATTCAGGACATTCCCTTAATTATTAAAAAAAACGTGTACTCGTTATAAAGTCTGCTTCCGTAAATGAAAGTCCGAGATTCGTGTATGAGGAAATACATTAGCTTTTCACGATAGCCATACTGTAAGTAAAAGGTTTGCAGATACGTCTGATAGTTCTCATTCGAATCCATTTACAATTTGCTGCACGTGAATGCTGCACTTTTGTCACAGCATTCTCACTTGGAAATTCCTCCTTATTTGGAAAGAAATGTAATACGCATATGACACTCATGGTTGGCAGTACCGGTATAAAAGAGGCTTTAATTCGCCAAACATAGTTAATCCGAAGATGAATCACACGATTTTGCTACTATAAGAATATATGTTTTTAGTATTTTAAATGTGCTTTGAAGTTTTTTTTTTAATTATTCCGTGGGAGTTATTATAAGTGTAGTGTATGATTAATACCGACAAAAGGAACAGTAACAAAAGGTCATGTGGGTTGACTGCTTACTAACATTTTTAGATACGTTTTTGAATCGTTTTCTATTAAATAATACCTTTCCAGGGGAATCCGTGTCTGTAGTGAACTGCTTCGAAGCCTTCCCCATTTGTTAAGAGACTTAATTGAGACTTCAAGTATATAATCTTTATAAAGTGAAGATGGTCAAGAAGACGCGATTTCATATATTATCCAGTGTTCCACATATTACTATGTCGCCGTTTTCATAAACAGACAAAGCGGTTCGGAATCATGCTTTTGACAAATTTCTAGTTGACAAACCATCTCCTTGTAACATGAACAATGATTTTACTTGATCAATTTACGCATGTGGTAAATTGCAAGGGTTGCAAAATAATTATGTTACCTACACTTTTACTATGTATCTACTAAAACAACACTATGCATGGTCAATAAATAAGACACGAATACAGAAACATGTTCTTTCAAATATCATAATTACAACTTTTTTTTGAAAAAATAATTATGCAAACAAACATTATTGAACTACATTAAAAAATTAGCTTACTATACTCTTAATGTTAAATATTAAATAAAATACATCGAATTTTTTAACACGAGTAACGATTTTCATTTTGTTCAGATATAGCATGAAATTGACATAAATACACAACATTTAAATCATCAATTTTTTTCAACTGTAATCTATATATATTCATACTATAACTGATCTATAAAGGAACTGTTCATATAGATGACCGTATATGCGAATTATTGTTTAATTTTTGAAGCTTAACATTGAAGCTCAAACATATATGTGTTTATTATGATTTGAGAATGGACTTCACGTGTTGCAGTTTCATCAAACTAGGTTATGTAATGATTGCCTAATGTCAAATTAGTAAAGGCTTAAACATGTTCATTGTCTTGCAGTCAGTAGTGTGCCTGATGATTGCTTACTGGAATGTATTTGGGCACATTCACAGCATAAATTTAATATTTGACATACTTAAATTTTTCTGCTTTATTAAATGCTACAACATTCAAATGATTAATTCTTTCCCTAGCAAGAATCTCCCAATAGCTTAAGTTATGTCCTTATTGATGATCCATTTGCACACGAATCAAGAATCTTGCAGACATGTGAGATAAAGTATCATGTGTAAATAAAGTAGAACTGTAAAGTCAAAAATCTTTAATGTTACCACTCCTGAAAATCAGCTGTAAACCACAGTAATTTTAATCCAGACCTTTCACTGGATTAGAAGGCCAGTACATATGAGTTGAATTTGCATTCCATACCATTATCTTGACCATTCCCACTTCTACACATTTTTTATACACGAAATTTTTGTTCGTGGAAATTCCGAGAAATTACCATTGTTTCCAAATCGTCATACACATTTTGCCTTAGTCAGCTTATACCAATTTATAATTGACTTTTCTTGACAGTTCAAGTCAATACATTTTACATTTTATTATATTTAGTTTACGACATGAATTTCATGCATAATTCCTGTCAATAGTATACATCTTTAAATAGTTTGAGTAGTATTACTGGCATAAGTGACGCACATGTTAAATGTGCACGGATGTTAACGTGATGATACGATTTAAATGCAATTAGAGGTATTTTATGACAAGGTGTCAGCATGTTGCAATTGAAAATATTTTTTTAAGTGGATTTTATTAGATATTTTGTTGATTTTTAATGGTTAAATTTGAATAGATTTATCATATATTGATCAGAATATTAACATTTAAAACATAAATTAAACCCATGGTTATCAATGTGCTATGTTGTTTTAAACATTTTATAATATGTGATGATCAAAGTCAACATTATTTTCAACTTTATATATTTTTAGAATTAACGGTGGCTTCAATCAATTGTTTGCATGAAATTATGCAGATTACAAAATATTTTTATGGTATATTTGTTTTAAGATGCAGCTTTTTTATTTGCATTATTTCTGTGAAATTCAATAATTATATTCCCAAATTATGTAGATGAATTATTCCGAAGGCGTCAACAGTCAACCACAGCTTTCATCAGTTTAATATTGTGATGTGTTCATTGTCCTGTATTGAAAGGCAGGTGGTGCAATTTGATATTATTTATTAAGTTGTATAATTCAATCTATTAAGCTCGATTAACAATTTACTATTTGACGGATTTGCTCTTTCACTTACACAATGTCATATTACTTGAAACGCACATTAATTAACAATATTGAGACTAGTTCTTGTATAAAATTAATTGCGAATATTTAAAACAAATGCTTCTTCGTGGAATAAGGCTTAAACCAGATAAAATGAAGAAAAGTGTTTATGTTTATCAAATGTATATCTTTTAATATTATACTTGCGTAGCTATACGTTAATTCCTTGGTTAATCATCTAAAGAAGTTTAAGTTGAAATCATTATAAGCCCCTAATGCAGTTAAATGCAAAACGTAAACCATATGTTTAAATACTATTAAGAAATCGTTTTCGTGTATGTCAATTATTCTTTGCAAAGTCATATGCACTTCACATTAGGAACATATATTTTATAGTTATATTGTACATGCGCATATTATGTTGTGAACTTGTATCCCGGTTTTCTGCTTATCAACATAAATATTCATTCAAATGTTGTTTTAACTAGCTTTAAATGCAATTATGCAACGGTATTTGTGTGCATGAAACGATAGTTTTTGCAGCGTAACTTGCTGTTGAACAAAGCCAAAGTTTGGAAACTTTATATCATTCTGCTTGTGTATTTTTCGTCGCGAACTAATTTCTCAAGTATGTGCGTATCAACGTGAACCTGTTAAGAGGATGTCATTTTCTAACACAAGGGCATATAACCCTGCAAATATTATCGTTTTGCACTTCTAGTGCAAGATTATATTCTTTTCAGAGTAACATTTACTTGATATTTGACAAAATACGGATACTTTACGTCCTTGTACATGTGTCCGGGATGTAATTGTGTTTTATAACTGTTCTTATACTCAACGTTTGTACCTGGTTCAACTGAGCAATGGTGGGTTTATGTGTAATCTTGAAGGGAAAAATATTCATATATCATAAGGGTAAGGCATATTCATAAAATGTTAAAGTCATTTAGTCAATTATTACTTGTTTGTAATTCATTCTGTTTCTTTTAAGCACCTATGCACATAATATGAAATTAAATATTTTAAATTGTTATCAAACTATCTTAAACTACAAAAAGAGTTGTAAAGAATTCCTCTGTTCTAAAGAATCATTTGATATAAAATGTTATTTAAGGTCAAAAAGGTGTTTATAATGCATTCTTCGCATCAGTGCAAACTTGGCTTTTTTCCGTAAAGGTAAATATCAAAGAAACCTTAGTTTAGAAACAACGTATGGGATTAATATGCTTTAAGGTTGGTTCTCTAATCTTCAAGCCTTATAAAAATTCCGAATGTCAGATTATTTTTGAAAAAAATCCGCAATGCTCTGTGGATTTATGTGCATTACTGACGCCTTAAATAAACCCAGTGTTCCAGTGCATTTAAGGAAATTGAAGCCATTATATCGCATTAATTACCATTAATAGCTTAAGAAACCCCATTATATAGATTATTTTATCTTAAAGCAGGTACAAGTATAACTCTCTATACGAGTCAAAGTCACGTTTTCCACGACCAATTCTTACACCAATAAATAAAAAATAGCATTTGAATACAAATGTGTGAAATAAGAGCTGAACATTTTAGGTCTTCAGTTTAAATGTATTATAAGAAAAGAACAGTTTAAAGAATGTTTTTTATTGTAGACTTCAAGGATATTGACAAGTGAAAGTGCAATAATTTAAATTGAAACAATATAAGTGATACCGAATTAACGAAATTCAGATCATGATACCCTATGGGGCTTTACAAATACCAGCCTTGTATTTGTTATATATCTACAAGATAAGTATTGATGCAAAGCATCCAAGGGCGTCGGAAATTTCAGTGTAAAAGGCGCTCAATGAAGTTACATGGAACGATTTTTGTTTCTACTGTAAATATTAATATATTGGCCGAGTATTTTAAACAAAATAGAAAAAGATACTGGTATAACCATTATATATAATGTTGTGTTATAACCCCCAAATAACCATTATCTATGATTTTGTGTTGTAACACCCCCCCCACCAATATTTCATAGTTCATTTTATTTACATTTTTTTCCTTTTTCTTACTGGCATACGTGTGCAGTTTTCATTAATGGAACAGAACTGTGTAGGTTTTAAAAAATCTGCTTAATCTTGTGAGCGCAATTTCATATTTTTCTCAACTTCAAGGGGAGATGATTCTGAACTTATGCTTACGTTGCTCATTTACGATAGGGGTTGAGTACTCATTGATATGCAAACACTGACAAAAAATCGAAAGAAAACTGTAAATTGCATAAAGAAGCTGCATTTCACAATACTCTCAAATTCAGTAAAAGATCATACTAGATTTATTGCTCCGATATTCATCATTTTCAATAGGGTTCGAGTAATACTGATATAAAAACACTAAACACGTTTGGAAAGATTCAGACGAAAGTTGTGAAATCTTTAAAACAAGTGGAAATTGTTTATTTTGTCAAATTAAATGAAAAAAATTCTGGACTTATTGTCCCGATGTTTCTCATTTTAAATGAGGTAAAAATGCTCATTGATATGAAGACACTGTAAGTTTGGAAAGAATCTGATAAAAAATGTTGACATAATCACCTAACCAAGCATTTTTTTCAATTTTATTTTAAAATTCAAAGAGACATAATTCTGGACTTGTGGTCCGATATTGCTCATATAGAGTTTGGGTTGGGTCCTAATTGATAAAAACAACCTGTGCAAGTTTGGGAACAATCGGATGAAAATTTTGGACTTCGAACAACGATTTCAAAATTTCTCAAATTCTAAGGAAGATAACTATGGACGTAATGGTCGGATAATGCTAAAGGGCCCATACCACCTGGATAGTAATACGTGTCGCGCTTCGCGCTCTTTATGTTGTTCTTAAAAAAAATCCGAGGAGTGCTTGACTCTAGGAAAACGGGTTGCTGGGACACAGCTCCTCCTTGATAAGCGGCTGCTTCCTTTATTGCAACTCATTGCTACAATCAATAATACGTGTCGCGCTTCGCGCTCTATATGTGGTAGGGAAAGTTCTTAGGGCCTATGATAGACAATATAAAAATACATGGATAATAGATGTGTTGTTTGCATTTATTTGTTAATATAAAAACACGTGTATTTTTATAAGATATTGAAGTAATGTAAGAAATTTAAATTAACGTTGTCACCACGCGACATCCATTAATTTTAATAAAAATTACCAATTGTAGTTAAATGGATTTTAAAATGTCTACATAAAATAAAGCTTTATTATATTTATTAACCTGACTGAAAAAGAATTGTCAGCCGCCGAACTGTTGCGTTCGTGCCGGAACCCGGGATTGAACCAGGGGCCTTCAGAATTTATTCATTGATCCGTAAAATAACTGCTCCTCCCATAAGCGAAAAAAATGCATTACATACTAGTCGCCGCTCTCCAGAGCGACGCCAATAAGCTGGAAAAGGGCGGGCGAAATTCAATACGAGCGCCATAAGACAAGGCTCAATCATCAACTTGCTAAGCGGGCTATTGAAAATGATACAGTCGTATATTTGATCCATATGTTTGGCGGTATCCGATTATTAGACTTTTCTTTTATACCTCATGATAAAATATGGCATTTCTGCACTGACATAGCAACAGTGAAAATAAACAAATTATTATTTTCACCGCTGAAAAAAAAAAATCGGAACTACTTTACTATTTTTAGATTATCATATCAAGAGTTACTTTAAGATTTATATATATTTTTAATACAAAATCTGTTTTACAATCTTTGAGTTTAAATAAAATGTTTAGTGTAAGCTGATTGTTTTTAATGTCTTCAATATGAGTCAATCTTACCGGGCGCCTTAAAGTACTGCTTACTTACTATATGCCCAATTATGTGTTTAATAATATGATGCCCTACTCACGCATAGATGATGATGCACATACAGTTTGTTGAGATGTTTTAAGCAAACTTTCCGATCTATGAAATACCTTTTCCTTCTATTACCGCTTTGATCGATGTCAATTACTTTAATTACGTAACGTATATAATGATCGCCATGCACCTTCAAACTAACCCATGTATAGCAAAATCTGATATGTATATTAAAGACATTACAAAATTGTTCTGAACTTTGTCAAAATGTCTACAGTAACCGTTCCATGTGTTTACACCCGGAATTTTAATTTACTTTCGAACTGCCTGAATGCTTTTTTAATGTGTGCATAATGGCCACATTCGTATGGAAAGAAGACTTATTAAAAAAAAATCATTTTAATATATTCATAGAGTGATATTGGTAAATAGATAACAGTTGGTCTTTTTTAATCAAGTTTGTCTCTACGTTGGACCCTCTGTGCATCTAAGAAATCTTTTCTTTTCGTGGTTTCCGTTGCGAAGTGAATGCGGTAAGCCACAAAGAAGGGTCTGCTTCGGTTACTTTGAAAACAATCTTTAAATTGACTGACAAAATGTATCTGCACACTTCGATAAACATTGTTTTACCGGTCTCGATCTAAGTATGAACAGTGTACAAAAGCATGATATTTCAGAATTCGACTAGCGCGACCAAAAAGATGGTTTGCATGTCAAATTATTAGACATTTGTTTGTTTGATTTTAACTTAAAAAAACCCAACATATTTTTTACAATAAAACAAGAATTATTAGAAGAGTATATATGCGTCTAAAAAAATGTTTTCATAAAGATTCAAAGAGTTTTTTTAAACAGTATGAAGTACATATTTGCTCTTTGCAAAGAATAATACATATTTGCTGTGGCAGATATCGGCATTTTAATTAAATATCGAATGTTCCTTCAATAAATAAATTATCTCGGTACTTGCTGGGATTAATTCCATTATATAGGAACACTAAATTGGACGGAATGCAATTGCTTGTGACATTCGGATGCCACACAGTTGTCCCACCAGATCATGTCGATAATGTTGCGGGTCAAGATTGTTGTTTCTAGAAAGCTTGTTAAAATGTCAGCGCAAAAGTTTCTAAAAATTTTACTGTTGGTTTAACATAATGGCTGTCCACACAACATTGAGTAGGGGTAAGGGAAGCGTCAGGGTCGGATGTTTGTACGAATTCCTTATTTCTTCATATTTTTCATATTCATTGTTACATGAAAACAACGTTGCAACATTACATCTATTGTAACATGCGTTTTGACCAATAATGATAGTATACAAATGGACCTTGCCCGAAACAATATATATACTGTCTTACCAAACATCCATTTTTTTTATCTACGCAAATATTAAAAACAATTGATTTTGAGTCCATAAAACGTTTGACCTGGTAAAAAAAAAAAAACGTAGTTTTTTTCAATTTTTTCTAATGGTTTTATTTACAATCATTTCTACGACAAAATATACGTGTGCTGTTTACTTTCGGCGATCATGATACCGACGACTAAAGCTCACGTAAGATACATTATTAAGTTTATACATTAAATTCAATCACCTATATCGGAGCAGGAAAGAATGATTTTAATCATCTCAAGCAGTTACAGCTGTCAACAGAATGCTACGCATCAACACCATACAGTAAAGACTCATATCACAATGATATTCATAAGGCATAAAAATGCATTCTTATTATATGTAACTAACACTCAAAATATAATAGCAATACAAATTGTCACGTTGTCTACATACATTTCAATTGTCATATGTGCAACTGGTCGCTTTGATATTAAGACAACACCTTTTAAACTCATCAAGGCCAATAACAGGTGCATCCCAGACGATGAAATTCACTGAATTATAGTCAAAGAAAATATAAACCAAAGTTGTCCACAGTTTGCATTTAAATTACAACCTACTAGCAGGTTTTCCTCAAATGCCAAACAATTTAAATAATTTTCTCAAAAGATATCTTACACCGTACTCTATAATTTCATCTTCTGAAATGTCCTTAGATGAATCACTCTGATTCAACTCGGCATGTTGGCGTTGCGCGTCAATCTTAATGGTATCTGTAAGATTACTCATCCATGCATTCATTGCACTTAATGCGCGTTTCTCAATTTGGCCGAGATCTTCATTGACTTTTTGACGAATATCTTGTAGTTCCTTTAATCGCTTATCATATAGTCTTTGAATAGAATGGATATTTTTTGTTGTTTCGTCTTGGGACTTTTTCAGCTCCTCCATTTCTTTGGTCATGTTTGTTGAAAGCTGTTGCAGATTTTCTCTCAATTCCTGCCGTACTGAAGCGCGTGTTCGGTACACAATAGTAGTGCACGATCTAGAATATATAATGAAATGTCGTATGGATCGCATCAATAAAAATATATAACGAAATAATATTTAAGAAATTATCACTGTTTAATGGTTGTCATTTTGATTCAACTCCCGACAATAAAGCAGCTTAGCAAAATAAAGATTGACTTACACTTACCCATGACGCATCGGTATACAATCACTGCAACACGGTTGCTCGTGTTGCTTGCAATAAAGTTCTAGTTTTTTATCTGGATGTTTTTCACACATTTCGCGACCCTGCACAGCCTCAGCTACTGGTCCGTGTTCAGTTTCTTCCATTTATTGTCTTGAAACTAAAACAGATCAATGTGAGACTTCATTTTACCTGATACTTGACAAATGGAAAACAATTAAAATATACCAGTACTGGGTGTGTCCTTAAGAAATTAATGTTTGCATGTACATGCTCTTTTAAATCTCGAATGTATATGCTTAAATATGTATTTGAATAAATATTCAATTAAGACAGTACATTTTAACTACACTAAGTTCAAGAAGTATGCAAATATAACATTAAAATTGCCTTCCGTCCCTTAAAGACAAGTTTGCGATCACGGATGACCAGGTGAATTTATTAAAATAAATGTTGTCATGCAATGAAACAGCTTGCAGTTTTTAGGTATGCAATCTCTTAGGCGTCAAAGGATAATCATCGTTTATTTCATACGTTTTTGCTTTATAAATGATCACTATGTTTTTGTTTGTAGTTTTATCTTTCATGTTTTGCCCCATTAGGGCCAATAGCCATGTGTTGATTACAAAGAAAGACGCGATTTTTCGTCCTGTTAATGTTGTTGAGGTTTCATAATTCATATTTTTATCCCCACGCTTTTAAAAGCGTGCGGATATTGTGGTTATCTTCACAGTGTGACCGTCCGACCTGGACACTATCTCTTCTACACTATTAGCAATAGAACTTTAAAACTTACACACATGGTAGCTATGAGCATATGTCCGAAGGTGCAATATTTGGAATTTTGATCTGACCCCTAGGTAAAAAATTATGGGTAAATAAATTGGTAAAATTGGTAAAACAACTCATTTTACTAAAAACATGCGACGCACATGATAATAACTTTTGACCCAGGGGTAAAATCAAACTTCCAAATATTGCACCGTCGCACATATGCTCATAGCTACCATGTGTGTAAGTTTCAAGGTTCTTGTGCTGATAGTGTAGGAGGAGATAGTGGCCGATGGGGGTAGGGGTGGGGCCCCAATTTTTTTTTTAACATAACTTCTTCACCAATTTACTTCAAATTAATACTGAACATCTCTTATTACAACACGGTCTATCTCGACCATCCATGTCCACATTACCCACACTAGGGCCATTAATAAAGGAAAAGGCAGCTTGGTTTCCGTCCTCTTTCAAATTTATCGAGAGGTCCACGGGTTCTTCTTCCCCGTACCCCCAATTTTGTTCGTACCCAACATTTTTGGTACCAAAGTTTTTTGCGTACCCATTTTTTTGTTCGTACCCTCATTTTTTTTGTACCCATATTTTGTGTCTTACCCCGATTCCCAGTACCCAGAAATTTGTTTTCGTACCAAAATTTTTTCTAACTAAATTTTTTTCGTACCTAATTTTTTTTGTACCAAGCTTCTTTTCGTACCCCAATTTTTTGTCTTACCCATTTTTTCTTCCTACCCATTTTTTTTGTCGAACCCAAATTTTGTTTCCAACCCAATATCTTGTTCGTGCCCATTTTTGTTTCGTGTTTCGTATCCATTTTGTTTTCGTACCCAATTATTTTTTCGTACCGAACTTTTGTCGTACCCAAATTGTGTTTGCATAATGTTTTCGTACCCAACAATGTCGTACCCAATTTGTTTCGTTCCTTGAATTTTCTTACCCACATACACAATTGTGGTGATGTAGTGTATGTTCAGTCCAATGTCGAATTGTGTTTACTTTTTCTGTTCACTGCGATCAAATTAAAAGTCATGTTCTGTTACAGGGCATCTTAAGATGATATTTGACAAAAAAGTCAACATTATGGCATTGTCCTGAATATGTGTGTATACTATTAAAAATAACTTAAGATTTTACATATATATTTTATTTTTCGTACGATATTTAAAGAATGCGTGGACATTTAATAATGCATTTTAATATGATGGTTACTTCGGATATAAGAAAGTAAAGATTTCAGGTCACAAGGTCAGAGGCCCTGATCACATCTTCTTATTACAGAAACCAGCTGGCGGTTTGTTTCTGCAGGGTTATCTTAAGATATAAAGACAATGCGTCAAGATACGATCATCCACATCAGTATGATGATTATTATTGCGGAACATACTAATTGTGGGATCAGTAGATACATAGATTAAATTCGACATAGAGGCAGGCAAATATATTTGGGTAGTTATATTGGGTCTTCATTAGTACACAGAATGTCATGAATTTGTATATTGGGGATTTAAATATCCCATTTCAACATTTTCTTGCATACTGAATTTATGACATTTAAGTACATCTGTACTCTTATATCGAGCTGTTATTTTTCCATCCCAGCCAATACGTTAACTTAATACATTTATATGCACATACAAATTATTATTCTCTCATACTGTTTGACTGAAATTAGAAAAAAACAACATAATTTTAAGGAATAATTTGTAATATAAATAAAAAGCATGCCTACGGCATTAACTAACCTAAATGCATTATGAAGATGAACTTTGTGAAACAAAAAGTAGTTTGACTCTCTGTTATAACCCGAAAAAATATGATAAATCACTTTAATGCAGAGATGTAATGAGTAAGAAAACATGCACAAAGTTAAAGTTTTAAATCCGGGTACTCACTTGTTGAGCTTGAGGAATCGGACAAAGCAAAGGCATTATTTCAGTGTGGTGGGCAAGGGTTTTTAAATGCAACAGGTCTCAAATCCATACAGGTTTGACAAACAACTTCGCATTTGCTGTAAAAGTTGTGAGCACTGTTACTCCAGACAGTATATCAGACGCTGCTGCTGAGGCGAGTGAAACTGTTCCTAATGATGCGTTGTTGTCATACGCAATGCGTTTAAAGGACATGAGACATGCTCAGTTAAAATATCTGTAATTTCCGTATGCATCAACCCTCCTCACAAAAGCACCATGTCATCAGTAACACGGGCTTAGGCAACATACCTGTTGTCGATATTTCCGGCGAGTTTTGGATTAATGCGAGCTAAGGAATGGAGTGGTGTACCGGCACGGCGTTATGTTTTTTTAAAAATCATTACCAACAACTTGTTTTAACGTCATCGTTAAGGCACGATTTATGTCAGGTCTTACATTAATTATTTCCTCCCAGTCGAGCAATTTAGCAATATCTCCAACAGTATTTAGAGCTGTCTCTGGGCATTCCTCCAAATTATTCAATACAAATTATATTTCCCAATACCATACTCATAAAGTTGTGCATAAAATGAGCATGTTTTTATAATTAGCATGTTGTTACCCCATTTTACAAAAGGACGAATCAATTCCTTACAAGTTACGGGGCTTATTCTATTCACTATAATTCTTTTTAAAATTTCGTTTGTTTTTGTCCGTTAAAATATTATTCCGCTTTATCTTATCTGGATACCTTTGCTCTATCATTACATCGGGCGCTTGTTATCGGAAAGGAGTATAATACCCATGCAAGTAATGAGCACATCAGTTTTTTTATTACATGCTCTTTGATGTTTTTAATTGGCGCCGCACTGAAATAATTCTTAATGCAGTTATATTATTTGTTTGACGTGGCAGGAGGAATTATGATTGAACATGTCATTTGTATTTATTTTTTTAATTTTATTTGCGTATTTAAAAAAACTAATTATATAACTGAAACATATTTTTCTTTACAATTCAATATTTATCGCAAGCTTATAAATTATTAAATAACGTTGATGATCTAGAATGAAAGGTAGAACTAAGTGATGTACACACGCTGGAAATAGGGTTAGAGACCGTTAAACTAAAATACCCCGCTTTGCTTAAACGCGGATGAATATTAAACAGTCATAATCTATATATGTAAATACAAATAATTTTATAGAGCCACAGTCATTTTAGCGCGAGATTTGCTGTATTAGCATATTCTCATTATTGTATTGTATTTTTGACCTATAATCTATCAATTTTATCAATAATAATTTAACCATGACTGCCTGTGTTATTCGAAATACAAGCATAAACTATCTTTTTCTAGTGTGTATTAATAATACCTCTAAATAACAACATTTACTTTAATATAAAATGAAACAGAAATTTATTAAATTTTGAGCGAGCATATATCAAACTAATTACAAAATAATAGTTTATATTCCGCAGAAAATACTACTATTAGTGAGAAATCTTTTTAAAATTCTGCTATGTCATCATATATTTATAATGGATATCCATTGATAACGTCATTTAACATTTATGAATCATATTCAGTCACGATTTAATGCCTTATATCCAGGTTGTTTGCAAAGGTTCATGCGTATATCTTGAATACAGAAATTATATAATGAACATATTCAATCATCGAAATACTATGGAAAGAAACATTTCCTGTCGGTAGAAAAGGTGGTGCATTTTAAGGACACGCCATTTATTAACTTTATAAATAGAAATGTATAATTTTAATGACGCACCTGCATAACTCATACATGTACAATGCATACTACATGTACATCCAGAATCTGAACCGCATACATAAACTTATGCTTCAAAGACACACTTTGCTAAGTGTGTTATAAATCATTAAATAATTTGTATAATCTTCATTTAATCAGTGTTTCTTTTCTCTGATTGTGTAAAAGCAGTAAAGCGATCACAGATATAATGGCCGTTGAAGTTTTCTCATATATAATGTGTGTGTTTGCAATATTTCAGTGCATTTAGTTGGTGAATACATTGAAAGATAAACCTTTGGGGATAAAACAATATATTGACAAAACCATTCTTACTGCCGGTGTCTGCATTTAGATGAGATTTATTTGATATAATTAATTACTGTATAATTTGTTGTGCATTTGTCTGAAGACGACATCATAATCTTTAAATCAATGAGCATATGGATAGAGCGTTTCAATATTTCAGATGTGTCGAGGCTGTAGCCTACCACGCAAAACAAGAGGTTGAATCCAACGAGGTAAATCTAGAATTGGCCCTTTAACTGACAGATGAGAAATTGAGAAGAAAGCTTTGTCAATTTTGCAAAGCTGAAGAAAATAACTCTTTAGGTCAAGTTTGCCAGATAAAAATGTATAACACTTCTGCCTAAAGCTTATCCAATCGTCAAAATCCAGGTTACCCTGCCCTGTGGGAAGTAAGTTAATGAAAAACACACACAGGATTTTGGAGATGCGCTAACGGCATATCAAGGCATGAAGAGTGTCCGCATCAAACTTGAATATGAAAAAATAGACAAATCTGAATCGCCATAAAGACTGGAATGTTCGAGTTTTTTTATTTACATTTCATCAAGAATAGTAAAAGCATACCCTGGATATAGGCATACAGTAATAATAGCTTATGAATAACAGGCGAAATATGCAGACAATACCACGTATGCGTACCTTTTTCAATTTCACGAGTTCGGTGGATGTTATTTTCAAGATGCATAGATGTAACATTTGTTCTATATTTGTTTTTGAATATCCATAAATGCGTTTGAAATCATAAAGTATTCAAACATACAGTTAGAATAACTTATCATTACAGGACAGAATGTCCAGAAAATGCTACTTTTTGTGTTCCGGTTTTCAATTTTCAAGCGAGGTTATACAATTTTTTATATGTGTTAAATTGTAATATATTGATAAAATATTTAACAATAAGAAAAAATTGGCAAGACAAATTATACATTGAAGACGAATTTTATAAAATGCAGCAAAGACAAATTAGCGCCCCGAGCCGATTGTGACGAAGATATTTCGTACATATTTTCCTACAATAATCGAAGCATTCGTCTTTTTAGTTTTTGTTCGTGTGTCATGTGAATAGATATCGTTTCAGGAATTTAAAATGAACCGTTAAATTAAATTTAGATTCACGTGGTACATGCATGATTTACATGCTGGCGAATGCGACTGTACATACATTTTCGATTTCAAAATTAAATATCTGGCTTATTTCGCATTTTCGACACATGTTCTTCTTTTATTTTAATTTATATTGAAATATATGTTTAATAAGTTTTTAACACATTTTATATAAATTAATAAATATTTGACAAAATCGTATAATCTCGCTTTAATGGGAGGGCGTATTTGGAATTATATAGAGTTACTTTAAGAGTCAAAGTTCATGCATCGATAGTGTTACTCAATTCCTTAAAGGGTGCATTGACATTTTGATCCTGATGAATAAATCCCCTCCTTTGCATTATGTGCATTTTGAAAGTTTAAAATATTTTTAAGACAAATTAAATGGACAGTGGTTTCTAATAACTATGATAATTATTTAAGGGTCTTAAATGCTATTTGTTTAAAAGTTATAAACGTGAAAGATTTTTGTTTTTGAACGTATGCCAGATTTTTGTTTATCATGTTTGATATAATTTTTATGGTATCTAACCTATCAAGCGGGGATATACCCAACCCGCGTTATAGATTGTGTTGTGAATACACGTATTTGAGGATTTTAGCAATTACAAGGTCATTATTAAATGAAGTAAAGGCAAATATGATGACATATTTCATGAACTGTTTTGTAAATGAATATGACGTCAAGACGCGAATGATTCATTTATTAAGAATGCGAGAAGTGTGAGATTCAAGCTAATACGCATCTATGGGAAAAATGTTACTAATCTTATCATAACTATCATTACTTTTTACTTGTACTTTTTTGACATTTATCATGATGGATGCTGACATGATAGCCCCATTAAAAATACAATAAAAAAACAACCAAAAAGAAGTTTCTAGTCCGGCTAGAGAGAAAACTATTGGGATTTATTGTTCGAATCAATATCAACGTATAATCATTAAGCATTATGGGGATAATACACGTTTTCGAGGGCATGATCATCTGCGGGCGCTCGAAAAATCCATTCCTGCCCGAGTGCGCAGCACGAGGGCAGGAACGGATTTTGAGAGCGCCCGCAGATGATCATGTCCGAGAAAATGTGTATTTTCGCTATTATTGCATAAACAAATCACACATACCAAAATAAGTTTAAATAACATTGAAAACAATGTTTTGTTCATTCGACATCGACAAAATAATTCGATTATTTCAATACAGTTCAAGGTTGTGTTTTACATATGCCTCACTCGGTCATCATCCGAAATGACGGGGCTTTACCTTCGGATAGGCAGTTTTCGATTTAAAATGTGTTTAAACAGTGGATTAATGCAAAGTTGAAATGCAGCCGCTTAAAGTTAGAAATGAGGAATTATTTTGGAATTTACAGCAGGGACGTTGAAGGTACAAAAACACTTACATTTACAGCATAGTCTTTTGAAAGTGTTGAGTAAATAACCTTAACTTCAATGACGTTGCCAATACAATAAAGCTGTTGTCAAGAGAGTGCAGATGGTATAACTTGAAAAGTGGATTGAAATAGTCATTATCCCTGCATGCATGAGGAAACTGGCGCTTATTCAGTTCCCCATTTATGCTTGAAAAGTCGTCGAAGGCTGGAGAAGGGAAGTAACTGCGCGTAGAGCAGATTATGGATATGAAAAACACATAACAGGGCTTGAACGGCACGTGAATCGCATTGTTAAAACACGATTTCTCCCGTTCAAGCCCTCCTTTTGCCAAGTTTCTCCACCCCGCCAGAGGGCATTATAGATAGAGTTTATGCAATAATAAATAAAAAAAAACTAATGCACATTGTCGTGCCTTGCAGCGCAGTATATTTAAAGGGCTCATTGTGTATAGAGATCGGATATAGAGAGCAAACTCATAACTGTGTAGATATGAATCAATTAATTGCTGTCTACATGAACAGATAAATTTAGCTGAATGCGAAACTATCTGACTGTTTGTCGAACGACAGCTAAATATTCTTATAATAATATAGTCAGTAATACATATGTTCTGTCTTATAAATTATATGTTATTTTAGAAAAAAAATCATATATAAACATTCTTTTATTTCAGAAGCCAGCTCAGTACCCCATTCGTTAACAAAGATTCGATTCCTTCATCCGGTTAAAAATATTTTGATTACAAAGTGTAACCATCCTTTAGCGTTTGTCTATGTCATGAATGTTCGGTTACAGTAACCTACTTATCAAATGGATTCCTGATCCTTTGGCGACATCCCCTTGTTCTACGCGTATTTATTAAAAAGATCAATAGCTGATGAATAATTACTACAAAGGCAAAATTTGACATCTACATGTTTATTATACTTTTTAATGTGATAGAGTACGTAAATACATTTTGATATTGTATCTTTGAACAACACAAAACATATGAAAGAAACAATACAAAAAGATAAATGGAAATTAATGGCCAAATTGCGGAATATAATTTACACCAGACTAGCACTAGATTAATTTAACATCAGCTATAGACTAGCACTACAACTTAGACATGTCAATGAGTCGACCGGAAGTACTTCCCTAAAGATAGCCCCGACCCCAGTTGTACCATTGATTTAGCTTCTCGTTTATGCATTCATTGCCACCAGATAATGCACCATTTTCTTTTCTATTTCGCAAGAGCTCCACTATGTGCTCATATTTATTTATGCAATTTCTACATAAACGAACACCTGGCTGGTTTGGAAATTTATATGATACACGGGCAATCGCTAAGGCCACCGCAACCGGCAAAATAAATTATCGGTACGCCGTACCGTGCACCATATTGTACATGCGCAATCGCTAAGGCCACCGCAATCGACCAAATTAATTATCGTCCAGTGCAACATATATATTAAAATATTCGCAATGCCACGATAATTTCCAAAGCCAAAAAGAGCTATTCCAGGTACGCCTTAGCACGCCGTGCCATCGAGCGAGTACTAGAACACCCATACTATCCCGAAAATAATTTTGAAAGCATTCCCGCCATCCTCACACAGACTAGCACTACGTGATAGATGACAACAAAATGCTACATTTACCTCCCCTGAACGAATGTACATCATTATATAGTTACATATTTATAATTTCAATGCTTCCGATCAACCCAAAGACATGAATTTCCGCCACAAAAATAAATTTATTTATTTTCCCCAAAATTATATTTCATGTTTTTTATTTAATTTTAGTAAACACTCGCGCACCGAATCTAAATAAATTTCGAGTCTGACGTCAGATAAGTGAACTCTATAATTTCTGAAAGCCTGGTGTTTGTAAGTCAATGTCGACTTTTAACACGCCCCCCATCCCCTCCCAGCGCGAATCATTTGATGGCTAAATTGATCAACACGTTTTCTCGTTTTGTCAATTGGTTTGTTTTCCGTGTCCGGAGCCATCCAATTAAATCTGGACAAAATGTCTGCCTATACTATTATGCTCGCCGGAAATGCCCTATTGAAATATTCAATTGATTCTTGAATGTTTTTAAAGGAAACTTGAAGGTTATGCCGGACCAAATCATTACCCCCCCCCCGCCCCAGTTGGACTAATAATACCTTCGGTGGAAACCGGAATACAGCGGGGAGCTGAATTTGGTGTACGGAGTCTGCCCACCCCTTCTAAATTTAGAAGTATACAAGCAAAATTAAGATTGTAGGCTCATATTCTACTTATAGAAATTGGAAGGCACCAAAATATTTAAATAAATGAAAAATGTGTACATTATTTACACTTATTGAAATAAAAGATGAGTTCCATTTTGTTCTTATAGTATGATGATTTTAGAAAAAAAAACACATATACCTGATGTTTACAGAAGAAGACCAAGTGTGTTTATAGTTTTACAATTATTAAATGAGATCAGAAAATCTTTACCGATACGTTTCGCTCATTTCTGTATTAAAGGATTTTTACTTAGATCAGAAATTTAAACGATAATTTTTCCCAGAATAGGAATTGCGTATGTCTTATCTATCCGCATATTTGTTCCAATCAATGACGGATTTTAACATCCATTTTACTTCGTTAAAAAATAATAAAGAGCATTCACTTACATGTATCATTCTCACGAAAATCATAGATTAGTAAAATGCATAAACACAATTTTTGTTATTTTTACGCATGGGTAAACATGTTTATTTATTTTTACTCTATTGATATTTTGACGACGAGCTTTATATGTTTAAGTCGTAAATAATTTGTTCTGATCTATTATGTTATATTTTGTTATTTACATGCGTTTACTATACCTTAATGCTAATGGTCTTTGTCCTTCTGTTTTTTTTTTTGTAAATAATACCTTTATCTGTATCTATTGTTTCTGTTTCATTACCTAAACATGAAAATGAGAAACTATTATTTAAAAACAAAAAAACATATACATAGGATCTCATAACCATCAAAAAAAATGATCCTATGATTCAAATGTGAATGTTCATGCCTTGCATTTGATTAGATAAATTTTCTTATAACCCATACGTATGTATAGTTAAAACTTAATTTATATTAACAAGCAATACGCGAATTACTTGTTCGTTCATCCGTCCGTCCTTCTGTCATTCCATCTGTCCGTCCGAACACTTTGTGTTTGGAGCCTTATCTCGGATCTGCGTACGCCGACTCTAGTAAAACTTGGCAAGATTGTTTGTATGATTACGTGTATACATAAACAGCACGATACTGGACGTAAATACCGCCGCAATATTTTGCAAATAATCGAGTAATGGCCCTTTATGTTATAAATTAAGCACACTTTTAGTCCGGAACCAAATCTTCGAAGTGATTGTGCAGCTTTCAATGAAACGTGATATGAGTGAATATATGGATAAAATATTAATGCACATAAATTTCGACATAAACCATTCGTCAATAATGACATTTATCTCTAAAAACATATGAACAAAGACATAAAATTAACCCAATTATCTGGGACTGAGTCGCACGCAAGACATATAACCTTAGAGTCAATGTGATTTAACACAATTACGTCAAACATAACAATTTGAAGAATAAATATTAAAGCCATCATGTCCCATTCTATCAATGGGGTTCTTTAATGACTTTTTACAATTGTCTCTGTTAAATGTCTGGAATAACATCTAGATCTCTTTGGTCAAGGCCACACATTAGAGGTCCAATAGTATAAATGTTGATTATGTATGCCATATTTCCTTAAGATTCTACCATATATTAACTTCAAGGTTCTCACTCATCTGCGACCGAGACATTGCAATACCCTTTCATATAGAGGCAAGCTTAATGGCACATATTGAGGTCAAATATCACACATTTGATGACTTATTCATAATTAAGCCAAACCTCTACTATTTAGCAAGAGATTCTGCAATAACGTACTTAAATTATTCACCTTTTTATCTGGCACTATGTTACATTTAAGACAATGGTCTCTATGGGTCAATGTCAATTTCACACACTAAGACAAAATGATACAAATGACGATATAATATGCTTATTTTTTAGGATTTTACCTTTATTTCAATAGTAATGCACCTTCCATACACACATTTAATGTGGCGGATCAATTCGCTTGTTGTTGGAAGCAACATCTACAATTGCATTTAATCAATAGGATAATTAATTGCGGCTAAGGGAATTTTATGATTCTTCAATGAATAAATAATATATATATATATACACATAGAAACATTCATCAGTCCCGTTTAGTGACCGTTTTTTCAAAATTAATGTTTTTAGAAAACAAATTCGTTGAAATAAATATCCTGCGTGTAAAAATGATGTTCTTTTTAAAGCGGATTGATTAGTCGCAACAAATCAGATTTTTAAAGCCATATATTTATATAAAATGACAATGAGACCGACTTTTAATATCCGATCTCTTTCAAAGATGAAACTGCGCATAACAAAGTACAACCTATGAAAAAAAGGCGTGACATTGATATCTGTCTGTTAATATGACACTTAACATGAAAAAACATAGTATTTGCATAAAGAAAGCAACGTGAATATAAAACACTATACACCATTCGTATCTTGTATAGCTTGATCGTTGTATGGCATTTGTGATAATCGAAATATCATCAATATCCGATAGCTATTTACGTATTTAAAATGTTGATATTTATACATATAATATGCAGTCAATATTGTACACCGAAAAAGTGATGGCAGCCGAGGCAGAATGTATGACCTAAGCAAAATGATTAGTTTCATTGATATATGAACGTAGCATTTGGCTAATTGATACCTATTCAACTGTACATAACATAAATTATACACGTTTAAAATACGTTTGCACTATCGTTTACACAACAAGCGATGGTATAACGCTTAAACGATAGAACATTTGTATAATAATAAGTTTCACATTACAAGTCTGTCACTATTAAGACAGGTCTACTTATTAATGCAAACTATATTATATATTTTTGATACCACAGCATGGAATATTTGTCTTATTCGGAACGCGACTGCTTTCGGATTTGGGTGGATATACGATTTTGGAGAAGAACTATAAATTAGGCTTTTGATTAGTTCTTAATCCGAAAATTTACGAACGAGAACATATGTCCAGTATTAACCACCTCTAAGTGTTCTTTTCAATGGGACGCAAACTGTTGATCTGATTATTTTCAGAATTCTTTGTATCCTCTGGAAAACAATACAAAAATCGCTGGGCTGGTATATATAACCACTTTGAGTCTGTTATCTTTCAACAACAGAAATTAAGAAAAGAGAGCGGTTTTATTTTTTATTATAGGCGAAGCACGAAGGTACATATATTGGTCGCTATATGTTTGAATAGAAATTACCGATCATGTTTATTCGAAGTTCATTTATTACCCGGGTAGCTCATTTGTTAGATCGCTGGACAACACATCCGAGGATAGAGAGTGGAATCCGCGTCCCGGCCATATAACTGGTGTAAGGATTGGTCATTAAATCTTTATAAATTCCCCATCTAAGTTCTTTTCTACAATGTTCAGGGCTTAATGCCACATCTCAGGCATTATATTAAATATCAGTCACACGTATCTACCATATAACAACCATCACACTTTTATAATATGTTGTTATAGCAGATGTACATATTTCATTTCATAAGAGCTTTTTTATTTGGTTGAACTCGCTAGATTAGCATATTGTGCTTTTTTAAAGAAAGTTTCTTAATTGAATGCAATTTATTTTAAGTATCATTTGTCTTCTGATCTCATTAAATCATAACTTACTGGTTTATTGCGTGGTTAATACAAATAGAATATTTGATTACCGTCCTAACTTGTATCCGTTCAGCGTGAATTCGAATTCCAGACGTGTACTATTGTTATTCAGGCGTTCATGTTTTCCGTCGTTAGGTATTTAATGTATGCACAAATATATGATGGACACATTAATTAGAGATGGAGTAATCATTTTGTAACTGACAAGGTAATGCATTTTTGCTAAGATTGGTCGTTTCTACTTGTTAACGGTCTTCATTGTCGCTTCAGCAGTCCAAACTTAATTGACTCGAGTAAATCATCATTGAATTAAATAAAAAATAAACTTCACAAATATGTATATGCTTGTTTAGCATGTGAAATATACAAACATTTGCATTAAAAATTACATACATATAGGGACATGAAGATGACAACGCACACATTTTGAGTATATTTAACTACTATACTTTAAGAATAATCTTTCGATCAATGATACAAACATGTTATGTTAGAAGCTCATCTTGAGTAGTTTGAGTAGTTTTTGTTAAAAAACAATCAACCCACACGAACACACGTTGCAAAAAGTCCGGTCCGGATTGTTCAACAAGGCACACCTACGGATTCTTGGTTAACTAGTCAACACATGACCGCTTTCAAACGGCAACTAAGTGCTCTACGTTGAACCTTCATTTCCAATGCAATGTCGTTTGGTTGTCGACAGTTCTTGTTTTTGAAGCCATAGATGACCATAAACTGAAGTCTAATATCCGCTCGTATAGAAACAAAAATAGCTCGTTGCACAATAACAAACATAGCAAACTAATTATTTACAGTTTGTTTCATTATATTATAAAACATATATTTTATGGACGCTTAAATCTCGTTTACAATTAACATGGGCAGATGATAACGGCATTCATATAATGAACAAATGTGAGTCGAGTGAATCAACAGATCAACGTCGTTTCAAATCTGCAATTACTCTACTACATCACAATAACTAAGTTTCCTAAAACATTACGACAGCAGCATCTTACTGTTTACTTGTGCTCTTAAAGTGTATCACTAAAAGTACGAATTCCTCCTAAATCCTCCCACATGTTCTGTTTTAGCGTAAAGTCTACAATGCCACATTCCAAATACAAAAACAGAGGTATTTTCAGAATCTGACACCACCCTATGATTGCACTTACGTTAACATTACTAGCGCTCGATTGGTCATTGTCGGCTCGGGTACTACTAATATGTACCTTGGGTACTCTTAAGTATACTTACATGTACCCCCGGTACGGTTAATACCAGGGAATTTAACGCTAAATCGGTCGTTGTTGGCTATTTTTTTAATTAATTATATTCACATGTATGTCAATTTCTGTAAATTTGCCTCTATATTATCGAAACGCATACTCAAAAAGCATATTGATGCAGATAAGATAATCGGTAGCGCGTTTTACGACATCGGATTTTGGGCGGGAATACAACTCGGGTACCGTCTAATATCGACCGGGTACGAATTAGTATATTTACAATACCCGGGGTACATGTAAGTATACTTAAGAGTACTCGGGGTACATGTAAGTAGTACCCGAGCCGACAAAGACCAATCGAGCATTACTAGCTTGAAAAACATGCCTGGCTATAGCTTCCATAACTTAAGATGGCTGTTTGTATATGGTTTGTAACACATTTATAACGCAATACTTTTAGAAAGTATTTCTTTTTTTACATTTCATCAAACAAATCATCTCTTCGAAGTTCATAAACCCTAAGGCAGTTAAAACATGGCGGACACAGAGGCGAAGATTGTTTTTCAATATTATTTTCATTTCAATTTAACTCATTCAATATTTTTAAAAGGCGTCAATTTATGTCGTACATATAGTAGATGCACGATTTATCAGCGGAATACACGTTTTGAAACTGTCTTATCTTATCAGTATTAAAAGCCTGGCAGCCTAACCTTTGACAAAAGATCGGTATTCCACTTCTACAACAACTCGTGCGTTCACGCCGACTACGCGGACAATAACTGCCGGGTTGTTGAGCTCTTCAGGACCAGATCCGTTACTCACATCGATATTTGTTCCTGTGTGATTGCTGCAGTTAGTTTATGGAACGTTTGAGTAACAAAATATGTTGCTATTTTACTAAAAAATGAGCAAGAAAGACTAGCGCTTTCATATTAAGGCACATCTAAACTACCGCGGCCATCCTTATGAAACGTTTTTTAGCGGACAGCTTGCGATATATTTCATAAACAACATACAACAGTCGGACTTTAAAAAAAAATAAAATATATATATATATATATATATATATATATATATATATATATATATATTCAAAATTCTGTCAATCATTTTTCATTCGGTTTGCTTTGTCATACTTTACGGTAATTTTAAGAGTAACAAGAAAATATTATGTAAATTTATTATTGTTCAGTAGTGGTGGGAATTGTTTTTTTCTTTCAGATGAAAATAAACAAGGATTCAAAAATCATCGTTGTTCAAACAATGACAAATGCTAATACAAACAAAGGCGTCTTCTATAATTGACCATCAATTGAGTCCAAATTTCCTTAGAGAATAGAATGCGCTGCTAAAAGCATCGGTAAATTCGTCACACCTATGAGTATTTGTGAAATTGCATTTTTAATACAATTAATAAAAACAATATTCATTCGTCGGATGTTGTTTGTAAGTTAAACAATGTCCTTGTCCTGAACAGTGAATGTTTTGTTAATAGAACGATTACTCAAATGCATCTTTAAAAAAGGCTTTTAGATTCTAATTCTGTCCCTTTTTTGTCAATAATTGAATGTTACCAGCGTGTAAGTAATTGATAATAAATTTACTCAAAAATCGCATATATAGTAAAGTACCATTGTATAATAATTATAAGAAGTAATAAGTAAACAGCTCTGCTTTGTAAAGCAGAAAACATTTTTTTTTGTTAATTTAATTGCTCCACAATGATTAACTCTGTTAAATAACGCCAGTTGTCGTAAATGTAAAAATGTCAAAAGGAAAACAACTCTAAAATTCCACCGACGGAAAGACACACTTAAGTGAAAAACGCAGCCTCGATTAAATTAAAGCTTGCCCCCTTTTTGATAATCATGGTTTGTGTATTTTTTTACAATAAATATATAGCGCTTCAAACCCTCCTGCAGTAAATTCTGATTCTAAGTAATTTAAATACATCAAACATGAGGGTAAAGACAAACTTCAAACATGCATATGTAATTATCACTTTATTCGTTACTGTAAAAGGTTTAACTATTTTATTGTTTTGTACATCGACCGCCTTAAACCAAGTAAAAAGCGATGCATATCATTTTTTTTAACGAAACCAATACGTTAGCACGGAGAACGTTCCTTCGGGAAATATACAAAAGCACAATTAAAGCGATGTGAGTTATGAGACCATGCAATCTAAATCATTATCAACTATGATCAATTGATACAAATTACCCGCCCAAGCATTTATTCATATAATTTTGATTCCGTTAATTACCTTAGGGTGGAGAAATAACCTAGGGTAAATCTCTTTTTTAAATAACGAATGCAAACATGGTGCAAGTATAAGTTTTCCGTGTATAGCACAAATAATTTTAACATGATTCCAGGCCTGCGCTCTTATTTAAGCTATTTTGTTTACACCTTCGTATCCACAAACATAATACACAATTCATTTGTTGTATACCTTTCTACACGTTTTTATTTAGAGAAAAAAAAAACAAGCCAACATTCATATACTTTGAAAGGGGACCTTCTATAGTAGAACCATGGAAGGTTAAACGCAGTTTTATGAAACAAAACGCTTATTTCACTTTGTACCAGTAAACACTAAAACTTATAAGCAATAACATTGAAACGCCGATTTCTTTTAAACAAGCTATTGCTTTAGTAATAATGGACGCACTATAATATTAACAAATCATATGCATTCGTCAAATTTAAGCATTTGCTTGCACAGAGCGCACCGCTTTCTAACCACAGTTTGAATTTCGAATTAATGCCAACGATGAAGTGTTTTTCCGTGCAATTTCGTTAATCGTGTCAAAGTTATTAAACTGTCCGCTAGAGCTGTTCCGTAATATTCTTCGTTGCTAATAGCAATGAATTGAACTGTCATATTATTCTGCCTGTGGTAGAAATGCGACAAAATGTAATTGGCAAAGAAATATTTAATTGATCAGAAATTAACACTTTCACATTAGTTGATAGAAAAATGGAAAAGCTGCTTAAGCTTTTTACGATGTGCTGTGAAGATTGATAACAATGACACTATTACACATATTTCACAGTATGCTCATTTTCTTGTGGTTAGCGTGTGGCTATGATATTAATTAGTAAAATATGTATATATATATATATATATATATATATATATATATATATATATATATATATATATATATTTATAAATTATTTATAAATAATTTATAATATATATATATATATATATATATATATATCTATATATATATATATATATATATATATATATATATATATATATATATATATATATACAAGGTATTCAACTCAAAATCACCCGAACACAGGAAGCATCGCTTTGGAAAGCAATAACTTAAAAAATTGTGCAGCGATTTAACCCAGAAATGAATTTCCTTCTGGAAATGCACATATTGTGCAATATTTTTCCAGTAATCAGGGATGGTTCCTTGGTCCAACGAGGCCTGGAAGAACAGTGTGAAGACTGATTAGAGCTCAGTTGCTGATTCTTTTAACAGACTTGCTGGGAGCCGATCCGGTCCTGTTGCCTTGTGTGGGTCAAGTCCAGCAAAGATCTTGTACACACCTTTCTCTGTGACAGTTATATGCACCACAGGGTCGTGTGGGCTTGTTCCCATGTCAGGGATAGTTTTTATGTCTTCATCCCTGTTGAAGACGGAAGAAACCTGCTCGTTCAAGATGTTAGCCTTTGTGCCACTGTCTGAGTGTGGTATGCCCGTCTTGGCCTTCAATGGTGCGACTCCGTGGCTGTCAGTTTTCTTGCTTTGTATGAAACTGGAGAACTATTTTGGGTTGGATGAGGAATCTGGGCTGATAATATATGTGATGTATTGATTGTAGGCGTCCTTACAGGAAAGTTTGGATTTTTCTTAAGTTCTTCATTTTTTTTAATGTTTTTAGGAGATTTTCTAGATCATGCTTTGTTATATGCCTTTTTCAATCTACGACTGAGCTCTTTGATCTCTCTATTTATCCATGGCTGGCTAAACCGAGGGATATTCATATTTGAAGGCACACATTTGTCTTAAAGATTGATGAGATGATATTTTATGTCTTCCCACATTGTATTTGTGTTGCTTAGGGTTGTGTATGTTCCTTTAAAGTATTGCTGAAACTGGAGGCCTTTGTTCTGCAATGTGACAAGATCAGCTTTTCACTGGCTTCGATCTCTTGGCTGAGGCGCCAGATACAATGAATACAATGTCTTGGTCACCAACAGTATTTGCTATGAAACAGATGGTATTTGTTGATTTTTATATAAGATCATAGTATCAGGAGTGGCGAAGCCACAAGGTAGACAATACCTATTTAATATACACTTTAATGAAATGTTTAAATGTTTATACGATATTTAATTGATATCCACAAACTGTCTTTTTATTTCATGCGCTCTGACGATTCATTAAAAAATGCGCGAACGTTGAACGCGCGTTATTAAATGTGGTTTAGTGTGATCTGTTTTCTGCAGTTTCATATTTTTATAAAGCAAATAGAATATAAGTCCTTCAAAACTTGGCGTTTGACCATTCCGAAATGATGGTGAATTATTATTGCAGTCAAGCTAGAGTGAAATGAACGAGTTGTCATTTACAGTTTTCCTCCAACCATTCATCCCACAGCACCAACAACGTTATATTTTAAGGTTATGAGGCACAGTCCGTAAGTATGTAAGAGATATATATTGTCTAGTGTCAAAACCATTACGTTTAAAAACATTTTCAAAACATTGATTGAAAAATAGCTATCCGTATTTTTGATGCATATTTAAGAGCATGGAAGTAAACAATTCATGGCTCTAATTAGAAGGGTCATTATTTTGGATTTGATCGCAAGTTAAGGCGTTGCCCGTTGTGCCCAAATGCAAATGATTACAACGCATTAACTAATTTGTTTTTTTATTTGTCTGTCCCACGTATTACGACTTACGGTACTCAACTTCTGCAGTTATTGTTAAAACGTATGTCTGATACAAATGTTGAAAGCATTTTTACACTCGAGATATATCTGGACGCTGCCTTTTTCGCGCGAGCAAGTCTACAAAAACATTTGTATTTTGCGTTATTTCAATCGACAATAAAACAATTATGTATATTATTGATGTTTTGTAACAATATTAACCACTAAATAGAAAGTTAAGCTATTGTTGCATATAAACATCATTGGGTAACACAATATTAACATTAAATGTACAACTTAAACACTATGTTATTTGTAAAGCACAAACATGCATATTATTGATGTATATAACGGTATATGACACATTATCAAGCACATTATCCTCATAACGGTTAAATTTAAAATAAATTGCAAACATAACTCGGTTTCATGCCGATAGCGTCTACATTAAAGCAGAATATCATAACAACGATTTCATTTGAATGGAATTTAAAATAATTCAGTAAAATATACCACTTATATTAAGTTCCTTCAGACTCTACGTCGCATACCTTATTTACACGCTCGACAATTTAAAAAGTCCATCATTTTACTAATGGCTTTTATATAAAAAAAACTCATGATGAAATACTAGATTGGGAAAAATAGGCATGAATAGTAAACGTGAAAAAGGATTGCGTTTGATGAGCTGATATGGACATATGACATTTTGTGAGTTTGTTCTCAATCATATTTTCGGCTAAGTATTATAACTCACTTAGACGAGACAACTAATTTGATAACGTATTATTCCGATGTGGTCACATTAAACCAGGAAATCTGATTGCCTTATTTGCAATATCAAATACAAATCACTGTCTTTGTTTAGTTTTGATTTCATCAGGCATATGTTTACGAAACATGACGATATACACGGACGACACTGAATAATTCGGTTCTTGATGTTGTTCTCATAATGTACACTCAGATTGTTTTGTTAAAGAAACGAGACTAGTAAGAGTTAAATTCTTTGATCAGAAATCTTACATAGTTGAAGCTTAACTGACTTATTAAATTACACAGCACACGAGACAAAACTTACCAGTTAAAACAAAGAGGCAATGAAACACATGACAGTGTTTTTCGTTTATTTCAAATTTAGCTTTTATCCATGTTTATTGTTACATATTTAAGTAATAAATTTGCAGTGCTGTGTCTCAAAATGGACTGCTATTACTCCCGACCGCTTTGCTGCAGGCATAGAAAACATGCAAACCGTGATGTTCAAGGATACACAACTCAGAATGAGGGTATCATTGTGTGTGCAAATTGTGTCGTAAACGCCTTAAGTCCGTGATGATGATATACTTCAAGTTTTTTTTCAGTCACTTGAGAAAATGTGTTTACTCCACAAAAATTGTGTACATATAGAACGATCGTCAAACTGATAATTGGGATGAAGAGCGGCCACGAAAGAGGAACGGATAGACTGACATAAAACATTAATCTAATGTATACAAACACAAACTGCACTCAGGGTTGTTATATCATAACATATAATGCAGTATGTGTGCTCATGTTTTATCATGTAAGCATAAAATGTTATTTAGACGCATGGTAGGTGACATTAAAACCAGCACAAATTCCATGTTCAGTACATATGAAAAGGGAATCTATTGAATCTACATCCAATAATCAAGGGTTAGATTTATTGTATGTTTATATCGTTTCGTCACTACGTGTTATTTTGTTATTGTTATATACCGTAATGACTCTATGTTTTCGGACACCCCCGTTTTTAGCAAAAATAATTATTTTTCGTGACTCTTAATTTTCGGACACTCGAGTTTTCGTCCATAATTGATGTCTCTAAGTTTTCGGACAGTATATTTTACAGCGCTATTTTACCAAATTTCGGTCGTGTTTTCGATATCTAATGACACTTTGATCATGGGGTTTTACAACCAGATTAACATCATAAAACCAGGCAGGTGCATGCCTGAGGGCAACGGACCATTACATTTGCGTTATTTTGTAAATAACCTTGTAAACTGCTTTTAAAGAATGGTTTCGCCCGATAGCATTTGAATTGATGCCGTATTAAGGAAGCAGTATGTTTAATGTTACCGGGTATATATCTTTGTTCCATATTATTTCAATAGACAACAACTATCGGAAATGAACACACAAAGAATTCATAGCTTTTTTATTGCGTTAGTTACAGGTTCATACTAGCGAGTATCGGTACATCACATGCTCATCTTTGAACTCGTTGGTCAAAGTACAACCTTATAGTAACATTCTGTAAAATAAATTAAGCACGTGCTTAAAATTTTTTAAATTGCAGTGCAAACATATATAAATGTAATTTATACTATACGGCATGGTATTTTACAAGCACGTTCTATTACCGGTAGACGTTGATACAATTGACGATATTTTCGAACACTTCAATTTTCGACTCTAAGTTTTCGGACACCTGTATTTTGTGAATATTTTTCGTATCTAAGTTTTCGGACACGATTTTTTTTTAAATTATTTTTGAAAGTCCGAAAACGTAGAGTAATTACGGTTAACATATATACATATTATTTCGAAAGTTTCTCCGATAAAATGGAAAACAATTCACTTTTCTCATATCATTAAACTGTCCAGCATTTCGACACAATTTACAAAAATTATCTAACACTTTAACATACAAAACTACATTCCCGGCGTGGTTGCATTCATGATGAAAAAAGTGCATACCTATCATGCACAGCGCATAAAATACACAGGTTTATTGAGAAGCGAAACACGTGGACAAAATGCTGATATTGGTTTCTTATAACTCTATACAAAATTAGGGGTAAATCAAGTAAACAACAAAACTGATATTTTGATTCAATTATTACGGACTCGATCGTATATCGAATTAATGCAACTTTAATTGTTTGAGGCACGATGACAAGAAAACAAACAAAGAATCAATTTTGTACCGACTTAATACATAAGCTCTACTTAAAGCCATGGGCATAATACATTTTAATATTTAGTGTATCGTCATGCGCTGTCCTATTTTCTAGTCATTTAAATTTTGCACACTTTTCAATACAGATCATATTCGTTGCTTTGAACATCTTGTTTACTTAAAATGAAGAACAACTTTTTCTGGATGAGCTATACATTCGAATATATGGACAAAATTACGCAGACATTTAGGACCGCATTTTGTTAACAATTTGATTCCTACTGCTGCTTGTACCAAGTGGCGTATGTTCATATAAGATTTATTTCCCTTAGATTTCAATAAGTATGTTGTCTTGTGTGATGCCGATGCTATACTGACGAAAATAGCTTAAGATTTCGAAAAAAAGTTCAATACAAGTTTCATTAGATATTTCGTCGTGGTATGTTAATATTTTGTAAAAAAACAACGCTAATATAACACTTAAAGTATTAATTATACAATGCGCGGAGCGTGCGTTCTTAACAATCAAACTTAATCCGCTGTTTTGTTTCTTTAAAGGCCCATCAAAAGTGACGGTCCGTAATTATTGCCGATTTTTAAATATTGTTTTTATATTTTATTTTTAAAAATAATCAAAATATTATTTATATATGCTATTGAACATTACCATAAACAATGAGCAATACAACTTGTTTTGAGCTCAAAATACAGTGTCCTCCAAGTCTATTGTGTTTACAACAATCAGTTTATTTACATCGCTTTTTATTCACAATCATTTAAAGCGATTCCGAGCGGGTTTTCCGATGTATTTATAATGTTAAAGAATGCGAATGTATTAAATTCATCTATAATGTTTTAAAATGCTTATAGTTATACTCAAATGTACCAAATACATGCCCATAGCAAAAACAACAACATAAATGTGATTTTAATAAATAGTAGTTAAAGTAATTAGATAAAACTCACTGATATACACTAATCAATTTCGCTTTTGAATATATAAACAATTCCTTACCTCTCGAAGGCTCATCAAAGTGAGATTTTCTCAGTCGCAAAGGGTCGATGCTACTATCAGGCAATGTCTCAAGGGTACAAGTTATTTTGAATTTAAACCCATCAGCAAATGTACACACCCATACATGTATCATCCAGATTTTGTATATGCAAAACATGGTCATGTTAAGCCTTTAGGTCTCTGTTCTCTGTTTTTAATTCGATTGCGGATTAAATAAAACAAGAAAACATAGCCCCATAATATGTTCGACAGAATCTCAGTAAAAACCCATATATCAATTAAACAAACATAAGCCCATCTGCGTTGCCGATATTTATATTTACGTTGATGCTTTTTCCTTAGCCACTACATTGAACATAACTATAATATTATGAAATGTATCTTCTCGGATCAACATGGACGGCCAACAGTGGCATGCCCTCCTCCTACCCGATTTTGTTTTAAATATAACTTAAACATGTTAATGAATAAGGAGCTCAAATGTTATTGGTGTACCCCCTTATTACACATTACATAGTGCGGTTTACAAAAGTACATCAATCGTTATTATATAAAACTATCATTTGTGTTTACCATGAGAGGAAATGCTTTGCACCAATAGTTTTTTTCATAAAATTTAGGATGTCTGGACAACAGCTCAACTCAACAGAAGTAGCTAAACACGCGCCCATTTAGAATTCCTCTTATGAGTTGATAAAATTAAAACTAACTTGTTTATTTCATATATCATGTATTATTATTAGTATAGCTTGTATTGATGTTAAGAAACGTTGAGTTATATTTTCCGTGTAAATGCTTAGCTTTCTTTGCATTATAAGTAGTGTTATTTATAAATATTTGATTCCCAGATTCTGAAATATTATTTGGTACCCGACAAAAAAAAAACGTTGCGTGTTTTGTAAAATTATTTGGTTGTTTTCTTTTGGGAATGTGACACAAGTGAAACGAACAAACTGATTAAGACTTTATTGTTATACGTTTTTCTCAGCGGGGTATGTAATGGAATAAAAAATGTAATTGCTTATAAAAAAACAATAAGACAAGTATTAATGCCTATGCAATGTTTTCAGAAAGTAGTTCATATAATGTTTTGATTGTTCTCATATTTTCCGTCGTCATGGATTCCATGTGTAAACGAATTGTGCTCGAAACATTACATTACTGGCGGAGTAATAATTTGGTACTTTATTAAGGAGAAATAATGCGTATCTATTTGCTTGAACCATATAAATTACTCTCCTAAGAATATTGCAGCAGACATAATTTAATTAAGAAGTGTAAACAAACGCTCAATACCTTAATCGAATGATAAATGAGTATAATACAAATACGTGTTTGTATCGAAGGTACGGACCAATATAAATGAACATGGCATGATAACTGTTACACTGTACACACGAACCTACCACGCTGTTTTGCGAAAGCTTATTTTTGAAGATTAATATCTGTTTCCAAAGTATGAGTATTAAGTCCAATTACCCCATCTTACTATAATTTATGTATTACCTTGCATTATATTTGTAATCATTTTTCTAAGGTCTGTGTGTCTGCTGAAAACACCAAGTTGTATTTTCTATGATCAGAGTGTGAATGAATATACACAGAAAACATGTGCTTTATTCTTCAAAGGATTTAGAACAACGTTAAGCTACTTTATGCTAGTACCTTAAATACGTAATGAAATATGTTTATAAGTTCACGACGTTCTCAGCCAGTTAAATAAAATTTATATGTATAGCATTGAAAAATTGAAGTATACACTCTTAACGAAATGTATAAAAAATATTAAAAAATAACTTTTTCAAAATAATAATTACATTTGCAGGGAAAGGAAAAAGTAAGCACATATTTTATAAAATTAATAGATATTCTCTGTATATTTTAGATTTCGTTTAATTACATCGCTATCATAAAATATAATATATCGTCCTCATAACCATGCATAACAATGTTCACTAACACCCCCGTTAAATGATGGCTTTAAAACAATATTTCAATCTTTTGAAATAAAATCCTGTTTTAAGCGAGCCCTAATTTAGGAAGGTCTCTCTGCTATCTTAATGATGTTTGAAGCCATATATCGATCTTCAAGTGACAATGAAACGACATTTAATATCCGTACGAATCGAACCCAAAATACATAAATCTGTGTAAAATACAAAATACTTCACAACATAACGTGATATGGTTTGTTTATTATTCACAAAGCCATATCAAACGAAATAAATTGATTTTAACTCGTAATATCCTAACAACGACTAACAGAAATCGAATTACATGCGTATTTTTGAAAAATTGGAACGGAAGTATTAAATAAAACATAACAATTTAGAAATCTATCTCATATAAAAAATATATAAATGTGTTAAGCGTAGCTTATTTTGAAAAATTTAAAGATGACAAACACGTTTTATATAAAATGTTAAAATAAAAACATACATATACGGCATTATCAAATTGAGCGATAATTATTTGATGCAATACTTTATTAAAATATCTAAAAAACATAAATAACACTTATTTGGTTATGAAATAGTTTTTACAAGAGTATAATTATAGTCTTATAAGAAAAAATTGTGACATAAAACGGTTTCCATTACTTCCGGCTAATATAACCAATGTACTAATTTGATACGAACAAAGCACAGGATGCCGTCAAATTGAAACCACAATATCAGATGGCATCATTGCAACATCCAATCAAAACTGTTTGGAGAAACTTTATTTCCTCATGCAAGTCATGTATGTATGGACAATGAATTTGCTGTCAAGTTAATAATATTGGAGACATAACCAACGTTCTAGCATGATATTTTTATTTTCAAAATGTTGTAGACCTTCAATCTTGCAAATTTCGTTATGTTTTGAACAGAAGAATTTAAATTTTCTTTTTATCAAAGACAAAAGGACGGTTAAACGAATTACTTTTCAAATGTAAGGACTATTAATTTGAGTATATGTTGTACCAAAACACGCATGTAGCCATTCAAATAAAACACATCGAAAGTTTATTACCAGGTTGTGGTAGGAATGAGATATTTCAGTATCGATTGATGAATCAATATCATAACACATGTGTGTAACTTTATTTTTTTGTATTTGGATATTTCATAGCACACAACCAATCCCATTACAGGTAATCGATCCTAAAATTGCAAATTCATTTTCAAGACGAAATGTTGTTTTTCAACGTTGTCAGTAAATGTTCCGAAGTTATTAATAACCTGTCATCGACAGCAATGATCTAATCTCCTATATTGATAATAGAAAAATGGAACAGTCTTACATTTGTTTTTGGTTAAATTTTGACAAACTTTACTTGAAGACAAAATGTGTTTTTTGCAATTAGCCCTATCAAAATGTTCCATAAACACATTGCATGTTTGTACATGCGCCTCAATTACATTTTATACTAAGGGATTCAGACGCATACTCATTATTTTCGAAATTGTCCACAATGATTTATGTTTTGCAATGCATTGTAAGTTCGAAAAGTGTTATGTACGTTTTCGAATTGGCACACTATTAACGACGAACGAAACAGTAACACTTGTGAAACAGCTTTCGTTCAGAAAGCACGGACTGTATCTGGAAAAGTGTGAAGCCTATTGGCACCAGTATAAGATAACTTGATACATGTCTAGTATCGTTTTCCGAAAGACTATCCTTGCGACAATTACTTCTTAAAACACGGCCAGTCTATTATAACATAAAAAAAACATTGAGGATATTTTTACGATATTGTTTGCCTTTATAAGACATTCAGATAATAAAACATAATACCAAAAGGCAACATTAGCAATAAATCTATGTAATATTTTATACCGGTTATATATAATTGGCACAATACCCGGTTATATATAATTGGCACAATACACAGTTTAACCATTTTATATAATTTGTGGTATTTTTATTTGTATGTTTTCTTTCAGGAATTTATTAACATACACGCATTCAAACTATGTGAAAGTATATCAACAATTGTATATAGCATGTATTAGTCATGAACAAAGGTATAAATTGGGTGTTATTATTGAATATGCATTACAATTAATGTCTTGACTTAAAAGGGGAAAACAAACAAATAAGAACAGAAAAAACAAGAGAAGGTGCGCACATACAGGAACCTAGGAAAATTCTTATGATCGCACTGTAACCTTTCAGTGACAAAGTTATAATTAATATAAAAATTAATTAGATCTTTTTGCAAACAAGTTCTTAAGTAATTGACCATCGTTCTTTTGTCGTTTCAGTTAGTTTTATGTCGTTTATATGAAGTTAGCTTCCCGCAAACTATGAAGTTATCAATTGTAACTTGGTAACATTTTCTTTCTTCAAGAAAAAAACACATTATTATTTAACGTAGAGAGCCAAAGTATTTATTGTATTTTTCTATTTCAAACCCAATACTTCCAAGAATGAATAAGTTAAAATTCCTCCCAAAATGAGTGATTGTTTCCTCCCCTTAGTTTAAAAAGTACATGTTTTATTGTTAGTTAAATTGATACTATACTATAAAGAATACGTTCTTTATATTTGGCGAATAATTGTATAATTGCATTCTGAGTAAGTATCTCTTGTAGAAATGAATTTTAAAAATATACTCCCATTTATTTCCATCGTTATGGAGAATTTTCAATTGTTATGCAAATATATATTTTTTTTTAAATAACACGTTATTAATTAATATGGATTTAATAGTTGATAAAAATTAGTTTAGCATGATAGGGAAGGCATTTTAACACTCATATCTTTGCTGCTAAATTTTAGATTTAAAGATCTAAAAAATGTCTTCACTGCGTAAATAAAACCTTTATAATAAATCAAGTTTATATTTTAACCGGCATGTTTTTTAATTGGTGTTTTGCTAAAACAGGAGTTTGAATCAATAACTAATTTAAAAACAAATCTCTTTTCGCTTTTGTGCATTGCTTTCTTAAAAAAGGTTTGTGAACGATGGTCAATTGTAATGATAATGCAAAATCATGTTTAAGACATTGTTTACATCTAAAGTATCTTACAATTCAAAAATATGTTCGAAATATGCAACCACTTTGAACCAGAAGTAATATGTATAGTATTTGTTACAATATTATCATAATGTTGCCCTGTGGAAAAAGTGTGCCCATTTCTAAACGCGATTTAATAAAAATTAAACATTTACTTTAACAACAATTTGAATATTTGAATACAATTTGCTTATCAATGCAGGTTTTATTTTTTAGTACAATTATATATGTTTGTTCATATTTAATCAATCAATTGCATAATTTTGTACCATTATGGAGCTTCTTGAGTAAGATGGTTTGACATTGGACACAAGATTAATCATAAGTTAATTGATTTTATCAAGGATTTCCTTTGTAGGCGTTGGTATTGTATAAAAAGGGAATACAGATTGGAAGTTTTTAAGACTTTCTAGCAGTTATTCTACCTATACGATTAAGCAGCCGTTTGCCATTGATTGACACGACTGATCGCTTTAATCTATTTTATTTAGGATCTTGTAGCTATACTTTAGGGATCCAATAAATCTAAAATTGGTTTTGTAAAAAAATAACTTTAAAGCCGGAGAATAAAGACAAAACATGGAGCATATCCCATGCAGATTTCAAGGGGTGTCAGAGTCATCCAGTAACAAAGCCGTTTCGTCAACAAATTGCAAATTGTATACATGTATTCTACTATTTACGTTTATTTAATATAATTACGTTTTGATAAGTTTTAGTACGTATACTTCTAATAATGTTTGTATGTATAAGTATCCGAATGATTTCACTCAATGACTGTTTAAATAGACACAGTTTGCTTAAAGAAGTACGTTATGTAAGTGGTTGAACTTTCGTTACAATGCTCGTTTTAGATACACCGATGACATTTCAATATACGAGCTCATGCAGTTTCGCTTACACATCACATATTAAAGACATCAAACTTTTAGCTGTGATTGTTTTTCAATATGTTCCAGGAAGCACATGCGCGTGGCATGACAGCATTTTCATCTGCGACCAAGGATTGTCAGAAATAAAAATATCATGCACTTAGTATGAGGAAACACTAATGATACGTGGTCGGCTTAGCTATAAGCGGTCGTTCGTGACATTTTGAAATGCGTTTATGGGAAGAGGTAAACAACGACAGCGTTTGTTTTTGTCAATACAATTATCATTCCAACTAGGCACACTTGAGATCAATTGTATTAAAACACACTTAGTCCGTTTCTGGATATGGAATCATTGTATCATTCGTCCAAGTCATCGTAGCTTTTATTAGTTTTACCATTTCAAATTATATCTCGAGATGTATAATTTGTAAATATGTTTATTTTGTTTGGTAAAAGCAATATGAATTCGGCATTAGTATTTAATATGACTTTTATTGATATACATAATGTGCATGTAATTATTAAAAGCATAACGATTTCAAATATGATATGAGCTATGATATGTACCGGCTAGGTTCATTTTCATTCTAGTACCATTATCAATACCTTGAATCATCTGTGAATCGCCAATTTATCCTCAGCGTTACCGAAATCTATTGGACGAACACTTTTTAATTCAAATCTACATCTTGGTAGCCTCATCATGATACACAAGTTTGCTTTTCGATGTATTCAAATTTGGCCGACTAGAAGCTGTTTTCCATCAAAGGATGTCCTTTAATTTCCTCCATCAATTCACATGATGAACATTATACTTAACCTTTCTTTGACCTAAAAATTTACTTTGATAAATATAAAAAGGCCGCCTCCGAATATAAATAAATACAAAAAATAAATAACATAAATGAAATAAGTTATAAATAGCAAAATAAATAAATTAATAAATACATGTTAAAAATATATTTTTCAGGTTTTGATCAGATTTAAAACAATAAAGACTATTCTTGTATTGTCCGCAAACAGGAAGCTTGAATTGGATCGACATACAAATACATACGCACCCGAATATAAATAAATGAAAACATGCACACATGTTACATTCTTGTTTGATTTAGAATTGGAACAATACAAACTATGCTTCGTTTAGTTTCGTTTATTTATACTCTTAGCACATTTGGTATAATGAGAACAAGAGGTATAAAGGTGAGTTACAAATTAACTCAAATATAGGTCAAGCAGTATGGGTAAGGTAACACATACAATATTTTGTTACAACGCAGTTACTAGGATGATACAAACAAATAGCATAGTACTAGATCAAATCCAGATACTATTTGTATATAAATACAAATACAAATGTAGCAAGGAAATAAGTGTGCAACGACATTCGGTATTTTATCAACAGTATATATGTTATAAGCATTACATAAAGCAATCAGCAAAATTATTTATTAACAATATCAGCCGGGTGTATTTTTACAATAATCTAAATTAGTCTTGATACATTTTACTAAATTACAATTGTTTACAATTTTTTGTCTATCTATTTCATTCATGATTCTTTAAAAAAAGTATAGCATTATTGGTATTATGTCTAATGTATGGGAGTAGTTGCTGTCGTTTGCAAATGAAGGACAGTTCAAAATGTAATGGAATTCATCACAAATGTCATTTCAATTACACAGTTTACACTTTCTTAGGTTACGTTCAATATTTTATCAACGGCCCTTTTCAAATGGCAGATGGTGGTTACACATAAGGAACTTTATAATGTAAGGTTAATAATGATCAAACTCAAAATATTTCTCTAGTCCAAACGTGCCTTTAAAAATTTGATAGTTGAGACATTTAGGCATTGAATTTATATCGGATGACTATTGCTGTATACATTGATCACAGAGAACTTTATTTAATTTTGCCAATAATAAATGCTTGCTGCCAGTAAAATATTGATTATTCCAGACATAGCTCATTGCACATTGATAAAAAATACATTTCATGGAATCGATCCATTTGAACTCAACATCGTTTACACTTGCATGGGAAAATATTAGCTTATACATTATCGCGCTGAGCTTATTTTGATCACTTGTAACTAGGTCATACCATAAATCCGATCATTTGCTTTTAATTACAATTGATAGCGGATTACGACCAAGATCCCCATAAAAAATGACATGTGGTGTACCTTTTTTAACACAAAGAATATGTTTTAATGAATCAGTGTGAACCTTTTCAATAGTTGATAAGTCTCCGTAACCCCATACTTCGCACCCGTATGTTTGATCAATCGAAGTTTCTTACTGTTTTATATAGACTAAACATTGCCTTTATTGCCTGTTCTACTACATGCTTTTTTGCGAAAGAGAATTTTCTGTTTTTAGAGAACATCAAACATAAATATTTAAAATAATCAACTATCTCTTATGAGTATCCATGTTTATTTATAGCTCTTTTTCGTTTCATTTTATCACAAACAACAATAACTTTAGTTTGATCATAATATATATCTAATTTCCATTGGCAGCAATACGAGTAAAAAGTGTTCAAAACAGACACAAGGTTTTCTTCCGAAGTTGCAAATATAACTGTATCATCGGCAGTTATATGCTGTAGCAATATGCTGTTATTGTCAATAAATAGCGCGCTTGAATACATGCCAATAATCGTAATTGAATCAGATCTCTAATCAATTATTAATTACGCGATTAGTTTGTAGCCGAGTTTAATATGTTTCGTATGTAATCACTCACTAAAATGGTACATATTGACGATTATTTCAAATATTTTGCATATGGAAAACTCATCTACGATTTACGCAACTTTAACAAGATTTTTTTCGAAAATAGTGTGCTAGATGTAAAATAAAGTTAACTACACTCACTCCAGTTACTAGGCTGCAATTATTATTTTGTGAGATACCAATTAAGGTCAATTACTGTATTTAAAAATTGTTAATTGTTGAATACCAGTTTGCTACATGTATTTTCACAGCTTATAAATATTGGTTAACGAAAACAAAATATGCTTCCTCATACCTTTTGAAAAAAAGTTGCATATAATCAAAATACACCGATCCCCCGACATTAGTGAACGTTTACAGGTGTTACTGATACATATATCTACTAAAACATATTGTTTCCCTAACGAAATAGTATGTAAAGAACGTCAACTAACACACCAATACGGTCAATACCACTGATTAATTGGAAACATATCACAGGTAAGCCCATTTTTTTCACGAGAATTAATTTAAGCATCATTAATTTACTAACCATGTTCATTATTTTCACATGTACGTTGAAACACCAATGATATTAGGGCGTGGATGGAAGATAAAGAAGATATTTCCAGCAAAATAAAAGCTAGATCATAAAAAATGCCGTTTTACATTTCATCTCGCAAATTTAGCGCCCTATCAATGTGACACAGCTTTTCTTCTCCGTATTTTACCAAACGATAACCGACCTGCGTATGCCAATTATCAACTTATTCAATTTTTTATCAATATAGAACCAAAGGCAGCAGCAACATGGGTATTCCACAAGGTTGTTGAATAATAACTTGTACATCTTAAAATTGTGTAAAATACTCTTAGGTCTGAAATCATTAAATCACGATTTATTTATTTATTTAATACGTGATATGATTTTAAACGGATTTGGGTTTGTTTAAAAAATTACACAACTATCTCGAAATAACGTCTTAAGGCTTGATTATTATTCGTTTATTAAAGTGGAGTATGAAATCGCATTTCAGATTACAATCAGAAAAATATACATAAGTATCGATTGTTTTAAAATAGCAGTTGATTTCTGACCAAGCGTTGGCGTGTTTTCCGTCGTCATGGATTCCATGTATAATCGAATATGTACACATAATTTAACTACAAGCGGATCAATTATCCTAATGCGTCTCGCTTTACTATAATCTTTAGAACTGCTCTCATTAGTCTGTTGTGGCAGACAAATTCAATTAAAAGGCGTACATACACAGTCAGTACCATTTATTGAATGATTAATGAGTATAATTAATCCGTCCGTTTTTTTTATTGAAGACAGGGACCATTATTAATACTCATAGCATGGTGATTGTTTACACGCTGAAGACATGAACCGACAACGCTGTTTAGCGAATGCTAAAATAAACAGAATACAATATGTTTCCAGAGAATGAGGATTGATTCCAATTTACGTAATATTGATATTTATATTATCTTGCTTTTCAATTGGTCTTTATAAATGTCTCTATGGTGTTTGTGTCTGCTGAAAACACAGAGTAATAATTTTCTATGAATAGTGGACGAGTGGATATACTTAGAAAACATGTGCCGTATTCTCCACGTGATTGACTAAATCTTCAGGACGCAAGGAATCTTATTTATATCACCCTAATCAATAAAACTGTATATGTGTAGAATTGCAAACTTGAAATTCGAGACAGTTCGAAACTTATATGTTTACTTAAAAGAAATTCACCTTCTTTAAAACAAAAGTTTAATTTACAGTTAAAATTTGCGCATATTTCACCGTTTTCTGAATATAAAAGTATATATTTTTTAATTCCTGTTCAGTTTCGTGCTTTTTACACTGCTCGTGTCCCGTTATTTAAGTTTAAACAATAAGCCAATGCAATCAACACACTTGATCATTTAAAGTTAGGTAACAATATCTTTCTCCGCATGTAACAATAAAGTGCTTTTTTATTGAGTGCTATGTTTTTTAGATAAGATTTACTCTTTTTTTTAAATGGGTTGAAAATAAATAATAGTTTTAAATATCGTCTCATTAACTTTGCACAACACAGCACAGTTAAATCACCGTTGAAATGGAGCTTAAAAACAGTAATATATCAATCGTTTGAAATAACATATTAAATGGTATCGTTAACTGTTCAATGTAGTTCTCTTTCTGTCGTAATGTTTTAAGCAATACATCGATCTCAAATGGACACAATAAAACGATTTTGTAATATCCGCACAAATCGAACCAAAACATAATTAAGCTGTAAAAAATACAAAATATTAAAAAAATTGATCGTGATATGGTTTATTATAATCTTATTTGTCCTTAAAGGTCAATCTTTTATTGTTTATCTTTTACTGTTCATTAACGCTCGATTGGTCATTGTCTGCTCTGGTACTACTTAAATCTAACGCGGGTACTCTTAAGTATACTGAAATTTACCCTGGGAAACAGAAAACATATCCTGTCAATTTAGATGTATCCGAGGTTTATTATTGCCCAAAATCCGTTATCGTAAAACGTACTACAGAATACGAAACACAAGTCTAAAAAAATGCTTTTGAGTATAAAATTACCGAGATTCTTTAGTATATTTTCCATTCCCGGGGTGCATTTAAGTTGTACCCGAGCAGACAATGACAAATCGAGCGTTATTAAACAGTTAACTGAACAACCTTAAAAAAATGTGAAAAAATATTAGTGTTATTTAAAACATGTATTCTTTTTTGGATATATACTCTCTACAAAAAATATATATAGCATTTATTTTCATAATGTTGTTTTATGATGTTTCATAAAAACGTTCGCGCTGTTTGAAACCACAAAGGTATTTATTTATTGCTTACTTACCGTGCATGTCGACACGGTATTGGTAACCTTCGTTGGTGTGATACGATTGTAAGTTGGCGGAATGTCGCGATTAACCCATTTATGCCTAGTGGACTCTCCCATCCTTCTTAATTAGATCATTTTATTTCCAAAAATAGGGATGTCTAGTTTATTTATCTCTATATTTAGAATATTTCTCACATAAATTCATTTAAGCAAACAGCGTAGACCCTGATAAGACGCCGCATCATGCGGCGTCTCATCTGGGTCTACGCTGTTTGCCAAGGCCTTTTTTAGACGCTAGGCATACATGAGTTAAAAAGTTAATTGGTACAATGTTCTCCATGCGAAAAGCATGATAATAATATTAGAATAACCTCTTTCAATAAATTTAACCAGTGAACCTCTTGCATCCATACATCAGCATATATATCCCTACCATAATTCATTATGCGATTATGCGGGTAACCTTCAGCCTCTCCTTCTTTATACACCTTTAATTCTTCTGGCTAGAACGACCAATCTATAACGTTGATACGCACAATACAGAGACTGTCATCAAATTGAAACCAATTTGGTTAAAAGGCCCAATTGCAACATCCAATCAAAACAATCACTGTCTTTGAGTTACTTTATTTGCTCATGCGTGGTGTTTTTGTATTGACAATAAGGAGCTGGTCGTTTATTTGATAATATTGTAGACATATTCAAAGTTCCAGAATACTTTTTTAATGTTCTTGAACTAAAAAAAATCTATTTGGTTTTATTATTGAAGAAGTTAATTTTCTTTCGCCTAAATTCGATCACTTTTTGATGAAAACACCAATGTCTTTACTTATATTTTTCGGACTTATTTTGTTTAACGTGCCACTGATGATGTTGTATATGTATTACGTATATTACATTTCATTGAATTGCTCTGAGTTGTATAGATACTAGTTAATTGAATACATATTTACCCCAAACGTGTATTTATTTGATTAAAATAAAACACACTGAAAATAAACTACCAGATTGAGGTAGGTATGTATTGATTAATCTGTATAAAACACTCAAATGAAACTGTATTGTTTTGTATTAAACTATTTCTAAGAATACAACAAATCTCAACACAGATATTTAAACCTCAAGTTGCAAAACAATGTCAAAGTCCGAGAGTACTTTTTCAACGTTGAAAGCAAAGATTCCGCAGTTATTAATAATTAATAATGTAATTTGTTGTATAGATACAGTATTATTCTGCAATATCATCAACAGCAAACCGTGTAAAATGCTAATGGAATAAAAGGAAAAACTTATTTTTGCGTTGGGTAAAATTGTGACAAAATGCAAGTTTTGACAAAATGTTATTTAGATTTGCAATAAGCTCTTTTAAAAAAGCAAGATTGTTGGTTATAAAATAGCCGGAACAGTTTTTTTTCATGTGCGCATTTTACGATTTGGTTAACATACTTTGACACAAAATGTACATGGCGCAGATGTTGTAATAGACATTTAGCCCATTCTGCTTCCGCATCTATAAGAAAGTACGCATATAAAAGGCACGCATACAATTTTTTTTCCAACGTTGTCCACACATATTTAATACTTGCAATGCAATATCTGTTAAATATATGGAAAATTAAATTGTCATATTTGCTGACTTTTTAACGAAATATTGGCGAAAGCTAAAACAGCTTTACTTCCCTTATCACGGACTGTGTCTGGAGAAGTGATACGCCTATTGACACTTTATGAGATCTTGATACATGTAAAATATCGTATTCATCACGATCATTAATTATGAAAACGCTGAAAGTCTATAATATTAAGCAATAATTGAATCCTTTTGTCGTCCGATATTGTTAATAATGTTGGAAGATACAAGACATGTGGATATATAATTAATTTTGATTGTAATTTCAGGCGAAATGTAGACAATTATTCAATGCTATACATGTATCATATACGTTTTACGATACACATTTTACTATTATGCAAATGAAACGATATTTTTAACTACCCAATTAACGTTAAAATAGACATACAGTACTTTTCTTCCGGAAATACAGAGTGGCAGTGCTAAAACTTACTTTTAACTGCTTGAATTAATTTAGGGCACGCTACTTCAATAAAAGATTTTACTAAGGAAAGCTTTCGTCACATATATTAAAACACAGCACTGTGATCTTCAATAGTTTGTCAATATATTCCGGGATGCATACCAGACTATGCAAGACCATTGTTTTCATTCCCGACCTAGGATTGCAAGACGTTGTCATTCACCTAAAAATATATTAAACACACTAATAAGAGGCGGGTTCATTACTTTCTTGATAAAACAATAGCATATGCGTCTCACTCTAACGTTGCGAAGTGCTCGCGGTATTCGTTATTTGTGCCACAGACCCATTTTGATGAACAAGGGTAATCGCTCAGTATCGAGATTACATTATTAATGAGAACAACTAAACAATTATTTACAACTATGCGTGAAACGTGTTAGTCCTTATTGCTAACGACCGTTTAATTAACTTTAAATTAGTCTATGTGTGTTCACAATTAAAATGGAAAACAATATTCATGCACTAATTCAAATATAACTGCATGTGTATATGTGTATTCAGAGTAAAATTAAATCTAATATAATATAAACTGTCCAACACGAATGATGTCTTTATGTTTGCAAATAAAAATAAACTGTAATTCAAGCCATGTTGATTCGACATTATATTGTAAATCATCAGCTCTTACCAATATTATATAAATGAAAAACAACAACACACACCTGGATCATGCTCTTGTATCATGCTTATAACATGCTAATCATCGCTCGGCCTTGACCGGAAATAGAAAAAAACTACAGAAAATTGCAATTACTCTCAATGCCATATAATAACATTTGATATCCCTTCTCATTAATTTAAGTAACTTAAATATTTATAGCTAATTTAGTCATTTAGAAACAAAATGAACTCTCGGACATCGGATGTATTTCTAATTAACAACGACCGCTGAATTGTTGGTACTGTAACTGAACAAAGTGCTGGTTGCATTGAAGAAAATAATGTAAGCAAGATATAAGATTAGCTCAAAACAATATAAAGAGTTCCAAACTTCTAAAAATACGGCGTTTCTGAATCCCGTAAACAAGGAGCTTTCTCAAGAAGTTCCAGCATCTTGAAATCTTGACGCATTCGCGTTCCCATCCCACTTTGGCGTGAACATGAGGTTGGCTAGTTTTCGGGGAAACCGTTAACACCGCACGCCTAAATTTAAAGTACGGAGATTGAAAAGTGAAAAAGTAACTGTAATCAATTTCAATGAGTACATTGCGATACAACCCATTTTTGTTTGTATTTATGTTATATCATTCCGATTTGTAACACTACATGTTCACTTTGAAAAAACAAACAAACATATATTTTGATATTTTTTTTATGACGGAGTTACGCCTTTACAGTTCATTGTTTTTAATTACAGCTATTCACAGTATGATTATTATGCGTTTAAAAACACGGCGCCTGTTTGATTTGTCATAATGGGGCGGCAAATTGTTATCAACCGATATGTATTCAATTTTAAGTAACCGTTATGCACTTGCTCATTTCTTACACATATTCTGATTCTGTCCTGATTTATTCCGGACTTTTATAACGGCGGATCTTTAATTTCCCATAATGTGATGGCAAATGAACGTAAACCGTCCGAGCTTTATCATTCAACGTTTTTATTTTTTGAAGATTTCTTCATTTTAATATTTGCTTTTATTACAAAACCGCCAAAAACCGACTGATGTTTCAGTATATAACGTAACGCAAGCTAAATTATTTGTAATTTCAGTAAGGGAATCCCGACTGTCTGAAAGTTATTTCAGATTCAAAACTTGATTTTTTATTGGAATATTGAGGCTTTCTGCTGGACTCGTGATTTCACAAAAATATGTTCGTGAACCAATATTTGGAAATAGAAAAGAAAAGTTAACGAATATAAAAGGCGTGATATTCAATAAAGTTGTGTTTTCATTTTTTGCTTTTGGTCGTTTTACGTCTCCGTTAATATTAGTATAGAGGAATTAATATGCAAAATACTTAATTGTTTCACTTTGAATTCAATAGAAATCAAAAAATTAAAATTTTCCGGAATCGATATTGAAATCGTAGTAGTAATAATTATCTTCTGTATCTTACTGACCGATTTTGCTTTTAGAGAGGATATATAATGGAATTGATAAAATGTACATATACACAGTTGTAACATAACTTTCTAATTAAATCAATACGCCTTAATAGGTAAACATGCATAAAGTCATTTTGAAATAGAAGTATGCTCTTTATTTCTTATTGTAAAAAATCAAAACTAAAGGGATACAATTGAGCTCAATTGTCTCCATAATATTGTGTCATAATTAATACCATTAACCCATTTATAGAGTTTGCTTAATGTATAACGCTTAGTTATAATTCTTTAGTAATACTAATATTGAAACTCGAAACACGTGCAAAAATCTACACTATTTAGTATATAATTAGCAGTGTTAATTGTCATTAAAATAATATTTATAATAATAATAATAATATTCATAATCATCATCATAATCATTATTCTTTTTCTAATTATAATAATGCATTAATAAATAATCATAACGTGCACAGTTTTGAAAACAATTTACCTTAACTGGTACTGATTTTGAGGAGCAAATGTATAGACAAGATCCAGGAGGTAATAAAACCCAAGAAATTGTGAAGGACAGTAGGCGCACAGTACCAGTCCAGACAACTAAATAACCCTTATCTATCAACGCAGGCATCATTTAATCAATTTACAGAAAAAATTAAATACATAATTTAAAGCAGTACAATACTATGTCACGCTATCACGTATACGGTTGGATCACAAAAAGGAAACGACCATGATACTGGGTAAATGTATGTTGCTATAAATATTGTTTAGTACCATCCTTCTAAGTAATCAAGATAAAACACAACAGAGTTATGTTTATGGGCACACGTCATTACTCAGCCATAACATAGGTTTTTGTCTGTTGACCAGTTAACCTTTTTGTATTTAGCGCACTGAGATATGCTGGTTGCTATATTTAGTTGTTTTTAGGGTTGTATATAATTGTTGCGTGTGGCAGGACAATACAATGGAACCTTTATTGCATAATTAGGGCTCACACAGAACAGAAAGAAGTAATTAAAACTAGAGTTTACGCCAAAAAATATAGTTTTCTGTAACGGAATACGCCTGTTATCTATATAATTAGACATGCTTTTTTTAATATGACGCCGTTCGTATGTTTACGTACAGTCATTTACCTTTAAGTTTTTTTTTTTATTTTGGACATTAAATAACCAACAAATACATAGTACGTTTGTAAAGGACAACCCCTGTCACAAATATATGAAGAATCCTTGTAGCAGAGTTATTGCATAATTTTGCAGGAGAAGGCAAATGCGACACACATCAAACACGACAGTACCCTTGCTTTTTAACGCGTTCCATTGTGACATGATGATGCGTACCAGTACTTAAGTCTCAGCTAACATGACAATACATAGAATATGCAAATTTTACTTAGTTTTTCGCAATTTTAAAAATTATTATAATGACTAGTATCTTATACAGATAAATAAAACTAATCATCAACATGTTTTGAGATTAAAGCGGGCGATATTCAAAAGTAATAACGTGTATTTTGTTAAAATAATCCCACTAATACTTTAGATTGATACTATTGTAGTGTTGGTGCATTGTATGGAAGGTAAAATTCAACATGCAAACTTGAGTTGTTTAACTTGTCATTTTTTTATATGTTGCACTGTAAAAGATTAAGATGATTTAGGTTGCCTCTTGTCTAATAACTCCATATTTGCAACAAAGTGAAAAAATGATCTTATATACCCATTATAGTATGTTTCTGAATTATATAAAAATATTTGAAATACATTATAAATAAAATCCATTTACTTATTTTTAATGCTTTAATTCATAATGAATATCATGATCGGAAAAGTTTTCAAGGAACACATTTTTCTTAACGTCATACAAATTCCATATTCATTTAATGTCTTTATTCAAGAAAGATTCTTTGTCGCTTTCCTATTTAAGATTTGAACGGACTTGTTATACGTCTGGAATGGCTGGTAGACGGCTGAACCTCGTTGATACCGTAATGTCTGACCTCCCCCTACCACGAACCTTCGATTTGGACATGACGTTGAGCTAGTAAGTCAAATTAAGTTCAACTAACGTCAGTGGTATAAGATACGGCAAGGATGTAGTGAGGACGCTCTAACGTCGCCGATGGCCACCGCGTGAAAGCACATGGGACAGAGTACAGTATAAACGCCGAACAAACGCAAATGACGCAGAGATAATGCCGCAGGTTGGCGCAGAAAACAGAAAACAGTATCACCGGCGGGATGATTGTGAGTATTATATATTTATTGATTTTCAATATATTTTAACTTTCTTCTGTTTCGTCATACATTACCCTATTCAACTTACTTGAGTATCGAAAGGTTGCCCATATGTTTTGTAAAGGATAGTCAATAATATATTCAAGATAATTATATCCTTAATTAATATATCGAACTTGTCATGTTGTCTTGCAGCCATTTATAATTATAGTTTTAATTTTCGAATACGAAATGTGCAAATTAAAACTGGATGACTATAATGCTGTTGTTCTTTGTAAGTAATATGTGTAACTATGTGTATTTATCGCACACATGCATATATTTTAAGCAATAATATTCGTAGACACAGTAAAGAAGTATGTGATAACCCTCACTCCAAGTAATGGGCATCAAACTTTCAAAAACGTTTGCAAGAGTAAGGATTTAAGTACGATCGGATACATCCAGAATCTATTAACAGCTTTATTGTAATGTTTCGCAATACATTACATGATATGTTTAATTTCAAAATGGCGAACTAATGTTAATGACACTTTATCACTATTTCATTACACGGAATTGAAAACAATCTTTGAAAGATTCATTTACTTGGCAAAAAATGAAAATTCTAAATTTAGAAGTATACAAGCAAAATTAAGATTGTATGCTCATGTTCTACTTATAGAAATTGGAAGGCACCAAAATATTCAAATAAATGAAAAATGTGTACATTATTTACACTTATTGAAATAAAAGATGAGTTCCATTTTGTTCTTATAGTATGATGATTTTAGAAAAAAACAACACTTATACCTGATGTTTACAGAAGAAGACCAAGTGTGTTTATAGTTCTACAATTATTGAATGAGATCAGAAAATCTATACCGATACGTTTCGCTCATTTCTGTTTTAAAGGATTTAAACTTATAGCAGAAATTGTATAGATATTTTTTTCCAAGAAGAGGAATTGCGTATGTCTTATCTATCCGCATATTTGTTCCAATCAATGACGAATTTAAACATCCATTTAACTTCGTTAAAAAATAAAAAAGAGCATTCACTTACATGTATCATTCTCACGAAAATCATAGATTAGTAAAATACATAAACACATTTTTTGTTATTTTGACGCATGGGTAAACAGGTGTATTTATTTTTGTTATATTGATACATTGACGACGAGCTTTATATGTTTAAGTCGTAAATAAACTGTTCTGATCTGTTCTGTTATATTTTGTTATTTACATGCTTTTACTATACCTTAATGCTTATGGTCTTTGTCCTTCTGTTGTTGTTTTTTGTAAATAATATCTTTATCTGTATCTATTGTTTCTGTTTAATTACCTAAACATGAAAATGAGAAACTATTATTTAAAAACAAAAAACATATACATAGGATCTCATAACCGTCAATAAATAAGATCCTATGATTCAAATGTGAATGTTCATGTCTTGCATTTGATTAGATAAATTTTCTTATAACCCATACGTAAGTATAGTTAAAACTTAATTTATATTTACAAGCAATACGCGAAGGCATATTTTGTTAAATTACTTGTTCGTCCAACCGTCCGTCCGTCTGTCATTCCATCTGTCCGTCCGAAACACTTTGTGTTTGGAGCCATATCTCGGATCTGCGTACGCCGACTCTAGTAAAACTTGGCAAGATTGTGTGTATAATTACGTGTATACATAAACAACACGATACTGCACGTGAATACCGCCGCAATATATTGCAAAAAATCGAGTAATGGCCCTTTATGTTATAAATTAAGCACACTTTTAGTCCGGAGACAAATCTTCGAAGATTCGAAGTGATTGTGCAGCTTTCAATGAAACGTGATATGAGTGAATATATGGATAAAATATTAATGCACATAAATTTCGACACAAACCATTCGTCAATAATGACATTTATCTCTAAAAACATATGAACAAAGACATGAAATTACCCCAATTATCTTGGACTTAGTCACACGCAAGACACATAACCTTAGAGTCAAGGTGATTTAACACAATTACGTCAAAAAAAACATTTTGAAGACTAAATATTAAAGCAACCATGTCTATTTCTATCAATGGGGTTCTAATGACTATTAACGATGGCCTCTGTTAAATGTCTGGAATAACATCTAGGTCTCTTTGGTCAAAGCCACACATTAGATGTCCAATAGTATAAATGTTGATTATGTATGCCATATTTCCTTAAGATTCTACCATATATTAACTTCAAGGTTCTCACTCATCTGCGACCGAAACATTGCAAGACCCTTTCACACAGAGGCAAGCTCAATGGCACATATTGAGGTCAAATATCACACATTTGATGACTTATTCATAATTAAGCCAAACCTCTACTATTTAGCAAAAGATTCTGCAATAACGTACTTAAATTGTTCACCTTTTTATCTGGCAGTTTGTAACATTTAAGACAATGGTCTCTATGGGTCAATGTCAATTTCACACACTAAGGCAAATGGTACAAATGAGGATATATTATGCTTATTTTTTAGGATTTTACCTTTTTTCAAAGGGAATGCACCTTCCATACACACATTTAATGTGGCGGATCAATTCGCTTGTTGTTGGAAGCAACATCTACAGTTGCATTTTATCAATAGGATAATGAATTGCGGCTAAGGGAATTTTATGATTCTTCAAGGAATAAATAATATATATAAATATATACACATAGAAACATTCATCAGTCCCATCTAGTGACCGTTTTTTCAAAATTGATGTTTTTAAAAATAAATTCGTAGAAATAAATATCCTGCGTGTAAAAATGATGTTCTTTTTAAAGCGGATTGATTTGTCGCAACAAATCAGAGTTTTAAAGCCATATATTTATATAAAATGACAATGAGACCGACTTTTAATATCCGATCTCTTTCGAAGATGAAACTGCGCATAACAAAGTACAACATATGACAAAATAGGCGAGACGTTGATATCTGTCTGTTAATATGACACTTAACATAAAAAAGGATAGTACTTGCATAAAGAAAGCATGGCCATAACGTGAATATAAAACACTATACACCATTCGTATATTGTATAGCTTGATCGTTGTATGGCATTTGTGATAATCGAAATATCATCAATATCCGATAGCTAATTACGTATTTAAAATGTTGATATTTATATATATAATATGCAGTAAATATTGTACACCAAAAAAGTGATGGCAGCCGAGGCAGAATATATGTCCTAAGCAAAATGATTAGTTTCATTGATATATGAACGTAGCATTTGGTTAATTGATACCTATTCAACTGTACATAACATAAATTATACACGTTTAAAATACGTTTGTACTATCGTTTATACAACAAGCGATGGTATTACGCTTAAACGATAGAACATTTGTATAATAATATGTTTCACATTACAAGTCTGTCACTATTAAGACAAGTCTACTTATTAATGCAAACTATATATATATATATATATATATATATATATATATATAGATATATATATATATATATATATATATATATATATAGATATATATAGATATATATATATATATATATATATATATCTATATATATATATATATATATAGATATATATATATATATATATATATATATATATAATATATATATATATATATATATATATATATATATATATATTTTGATACCACAGCATGGAATATTTGTCTTATTCGGAACGCGACTGCTTTCGGATTTGGGTGGATATAAGATTTTGGAGAAGAACTATAAATTAGGCTATTAATTAGTTTTTAATCCGACAATTTACGAACGAGAACATATGTCCAGTATAAACCGCCTCTAAGTTTTCTTTGCAATGGGACGCAAACTGTTGATCTGATTATTTTTGGAATTCTTTGTATCCTCTGGCAAACAATACAAAAATCACTCGGCTGGTATACATAACCACTTTGAATCTTTTATTTGTCAACAACAGAAATTAAGAAAAGAGAGCGGTTTTATTTTTTATTTTAGGCGAAGCACGAATGTACATATATTAGTCGCTATATGTTTGAATAGAAATTACCGATCATGTTTATTCGAAGTCCATTCATTACCCGGGTAGCTCATTTGTTAGATCGCTGGACAACACATCCGAGGATAGAGAATGGAATCCGCGGCCCGGCCATATAACTGGTGTAGGGATTGGTCATTAAATCTTTATAAATTCCCACTCTAAGTTCTTTTCTACAATGTTAAGGGCTTAATGCCACATCTCAGGCACTATATTAAATATCAGTCATACTTATCTACCATATAACAACCATCACACTTTTATCAAATGTTGTTATAGCAGATGTACATATTTCATTTCATAAGAGCTTTTTTATTTGGTTGAACTCGCTAGATTAGCATATTGTGCTTTTAAAGAAAGATTCTTAATCGAATGCAATTTATTTTAAGTATTATTTGTCTTCTGATCGCATTTAATCATAACTTACTGGTTTATTGCGTGGTTAATACAAATAGAATATTTGATTACCGTCCTAACTTGTATCCGTTCAGCGTGAATTCGAATTCCGAACGTGTACTATTTGTTATTCATGTTTTCCGTCGTTATGGATTTAATGTATGCACAAATATATGATTGACACATTAATTAGAGATGGAGATATCATTTTGTAACTGACAAAGTAATGCATTTTTGCTAAGATTGGTCGTTTCTACTTGTTAACGGTCTGCTTGTCGCTTCAGCAGTCCAAACTTAATTGACTCGAGTAAATCATCATTGAATTAAATAAAAAATAAACTTCACAAATATGTATATGCTTGTTTAGCATGTGAAATATACATACATTTTCATTAAAAATGACATACATATAGGAACATGAAGATAACAACGCACACATTTTGAGTATTTTTAACTACTAAACTTTAAGAATAATCTTTCGAATTATGATACAAACATGTTATGTTAGAAGCTAATCTTGAGTAGTATGAGTAGTTTTTGTAAAAAAACAATCAACCCACACGAACACACGTTGCAAAAAGTCCGGTCCGGATTGTTCAACAATGCGCACCTACGGATTCTTGGTTAACTAGTCACACCTATGACCGCTTTCAAACGGCAACTAAGTGCTCTACGTTGAACCTTCATTTCCAATGCAATGTCGTTTGGTTGTCGACAGTTCCTGTTTTTGAAGCCATAGATGACCATAAACTGAAGTCTAATATCCGCTCGTATAGAAACAAAAATAGCTTGTTGCACAATAACAAACATATCAAACTAATTATTTACAGTTTGTTTCATTATATTATAAAACAAATATTTTATGGACGCTTAAATCTCGTTTACAATTAACATGGGCAGATGATAACGGCGTTCATATAATGAACACATGTGAGTCGAGTGAATCAACAAATCAACGTTGTTCCAAATCTGCAATTACTATACCACGTCACTATAAGTTTCCTAAAACATTACGACAGCAGCATCTTACTGTTTACTTGTGCTCTTAAAGTGTATCACTAAAAGTACGAATTCCTCCTAAATCCTCCTAAATCTCCCACATGTTCTGTTTTAGCGTAAAGTCTACAATGCCACATTCCAAATACAAAAACAGAGGTCTTTTCAGAATCTGACACCACCGTATGATTGAACTTACGTTAACATTACTAGCGCTCGATTGGTCATTGTCGGCTCGGGTACTACTAATATGTACCCCGGTAATCTTAAGTATACTTACATGTACCCCGGGTACGGTAAATACCAGGGAAATTTAACGCTAAATCGGTCGTTGTTGGCTATTTTTTAAAATTAATTATATTCACATGTATGTCAATTTCTGTAAATTTGCCTCTATATTATCGAAACGCATACTCAAAAAGCATATTGATGCAGATAAGATAATCGGTAGCGCGTTTTACGACATCGGATTTTGGGCGGGAATACAACTCGGGTACCGTCTAATATCGACCGGGTACGAATAAGTATATTTACAATACCCGGGGTACATGTAAGTATACTTAAGGGAACCCGGGGTACATGTAAGTAGTACCCGTACCCGAGCCGACAATGACCAATCGAGCGTTACTAGCTTGAAAAACATGCCTGGCTATAGCTTCCATAACTTAAGATGGCTGTTTGTATATGGTTTGTAACACATTTATAGCGCAAAACTTAGAAAGTATTCCCTTTTTTACATTTCATCAAACAAATCATCTCTACGAAGTTCATAAACCCTAAGGCAGTTAAAACATGGCGGACACAGAGGCGAAGTTTGTTTTTCAATATTATTTTCATTTCAATTTAACTCATTCAATATATTTAAAAGGCGTCAATTTATGTCGTACATATAGTAGATGCACGATTTATCAGCGGAATACACGTTTTGGAACTGTCTTATCTTATCAGTATTAAAAACGTGGCAGCCTAACCTTTGACAAGAGATCGGTATTCCACTTCTACAACAACTCGTGAGTTCACGCCGACTACGCGGACATTAACTGCCGGGTTGTTGAGCTCTTCAGGACCAGATCCGTTACTCACATCGATATTTGTTCCTGTGTGATTGCTGAAGTGAGTTTATGGAAAGTTTGAGTAACAAAATATGTTGCTATTTTACACGTAAACAAATGAGCAAGAAAGACTAGCGCTTTCATATTAAGGCACATCTAAACTACCGCGGCCATCCTTATGAAACGTTTTTTGGCGGACAGCTTGCGATTTATAACAAAAACAACATACAACAGTCGGACATAAAAATAAAAATAATATATATATATATATATATATATATATATATATATATATATATATATATATATATATGTATGTATGTATTCAAAATTCTGTCAATCATTTTTCATTTGGTTTGCTTTGTCATACTTTACGGTAATTTTAAGAGTAACAAAACATATTATGTAAATTTAATATTGTTCAGTAGTGGTGGAAATTGTTTTTTCTTTCAGATGAAAATAAACAAGGATTTAAAAATCATCGTATCTCAAACAATGACAAATGCTTATACAAACAAAGGCGTCTTTGATAATTGACCATCAATTGAGTCCAAATTTCCTTAGCGAATAGAATGCACTGCTAAAAGCATCGGTAAATTCGTCACACCTATGAGTATTTGTGAAATTGCATTTTTAATACAATTAATAAAAACAATATTCATTCGTCGGATGTTTTTTGTGAGTTAAACAATGCCCTTGTCCTGGACAGTGAATGTTTTGTTAATAGAACGATTACAAACATGCATCTTTAAAAAAAGCTTTTAGATTCTAATTCTGTTCCTTTTTTGTCAATAATTGAATGTTACCAGCGTGTAAGTAATCGATAATGAATTTACTCAAAAATCGCATATATAGTAAAGTACCATTGTATAATAATTAAAAGAAGTAATAAGTAAACCGCTCTGCTTTGTAAAGAAGAAAACTTTTTTTGTGTTAATTAAATTGCTCCACAATGATTTACTCTGTTAAATAACGCCAGTTGTCGTAAATGTAAAAAAATGTCAAAAGGAAAACAACTCTAAAATTCCACCGACGGACAGAAACACTTAAGTGAAAAACGCAGCCTCGATTAAATTAAAGCTTGCCCCCTTTTTGATAATCATGGTTTGTGTATTTTTTACAATAAATGTATAGCGCTTCAAACCCTCCTGCAGTAAATTATGATTCTTAGTAATTTAAATACATCGAACATGAGGGTAAAGACAAACTTCAAACATGCATTTGTAATTATCACTTTATTCGTTACTGTAAAATGTTTAACTATTTTATTGTTTTGTACATCGACTGCCTTATACCAAGTAAAAAGCGATGTATATCAATTTTTTTAACGAAACCAATACGTTAGCACGGAGAACGTTCCTTCGGGAAATATACACAAGCACAATTAAAGAGATGTGAGTTATGAGACCATGCAATCTAAATCATTATCAAATGTGATCAATTGATACAAATTACCCGCCCAAGCATTTATTTATATAATTGTGATTCCGTTAATTACCTTAGGGTGGAGAAAAAAACTAAGGTAAATCTCTTTTTTAAATAACGAATACAAACATGGTGCAAGTATAAGTTTTCAGTGTATAGCACAAATCATTTTAACATGATTCCAGGCCTGCGCTCTTATTTAAGCTTTTTTGTTTACACCTTCGTATCCACAAACATAATACACAATTCATTTGTTTCATACCTTTCTACACGTTTTTATTTAGAGAAAAAAAAACAAGCCAACATTCATATACTTTGAAAGGGGACCTTCTATAGTAGAACCATGGAAGGTTTAACGCAGTTTTATGAAACAAAACGCTTATTTCACTGTGTACCAGTAAACACTAAAACTTATAAGCAATAACATTGAAACGCCGATTTCTTTTAAACAAGCTATTGCTTTAGTAATAATGGACGCACTTTCATATTAACAAATCATATGCATTCGTCAAATTTAAGCATTTGCTTGCACAGAGCCCACCGCTTTCTAACCACAGTTTGAATTTCGAATTAATGCCAACGATGAAGTGTTATTCCGTGCAATTTCGTTAATCGTGTCAAAGTTATTAAACTGTCCGCTAGAGCTGTTCCGTAATATTCTTCGTTGCTAATAGCAATGAATTGAACTGTCATATTATTCTGCCTGTGGTAGAAATGCGACAAAATGTAATTGGCAAAGAAATATTTAATCTATCAGAAATTAACACTTTCACATAAGTTGATAGCAAAATGGAAAAGCTGCTCAGGTTTTTACGATGTTCTTTGAAGATTGATAACAATTACACTATTACACATATTTTACAGTATGCTCATTTTCTTTACTACATTGAGCGATTTTTCGCATAATTCTCACTTAACATGTTTAGTCGCTCAATTGATAATACAAATATAAATATATATATAACAAGGTATTCAACTCAAAATCACCCGAACACAGGAAGCATTGCTTTGGACAGCAATAACTTCAAAAATTGTGGCGATTTAACACAGAATTGAATTTCCTTCTGGAAATGTACATATTTTGCAATATTTTTCCAGTAATCAGGGATAATTCCTTGGTCCAACGAAGCCTGGAAGAACAGTGTGAAGACTGGTGAGAGCTCAGTTGTTGCTTCTTTTAACAGACTTGCTGGGAGCTGATCCGGTCCTGTTGCCTTGTGTGGGTCAAGTCCAGCAAAGATCTTGTACAAAGCTTTCTTTGTGATAGTTATATGCCCCACAGGGTCGTGTGGGCTTGTTCCCATGTCAGGGATAGTTGTTATGTCTTTATCCTTGTTGAAGACGGAAGAAACCTGTATTAGCCTTAGTGTCACTGTCTGAGTGTGGTATGCCCGTCTTGGCCTTCAATGGTGCGACTCCCTGTCTGTCAGTTTTCTGGCTTTGTATGAAACTGGAGAACTATTTTGGGTTGGATGAGGAATCTGGGCTGATTATATCTGTGGTGTATTGATTGTAGGCGTCCTTACAGGCAAGTTTGGATTTTTCTTAAGTTCTTCATATCTTTTTATGTTTTTAGGAGATTTGCTAGATCAAGCTTTGACATATGCCTTTTTCAATCTAAGACAGAGCTCTTTGATCTCTCTATTTATCCATGGCTGGCTAAACCGAGGGATATTCATATTTGAAGGCACACATTTGTCTTAAAGATTGATGAGATGATATTTTATGTCTTCCCACATTGTATTTGTGTTGCTTAGGCTTGTGTATGTTCCTTTAAAGTATTGCTGGAGGCCTTTGTTCTGCAATGTGACAAGATCAGCTTTTCACTGGCTTCGATCTTCGATTTGGCTGAGGCGCCAGATACAATGAATACAATGTCTTGGTCACCAACAGTATTTGCTATGAAACAAATGGTATTTGTTGATTTTTATATAAGATCATAGTATCACGAGTGGCGAAGCCACGAGGTAGACAATACCTATTTAATATACACTTTAATGAAATGTTTAAATGTTTATACGATATTTAATTGATATCCACAAACTGTCTTTTTATTTCATGCGTTCTGACGATTCATTAAAACATGCGCGAACGTTGAACGCGCGTTATTGAATGTGGTTTAGTGTGATCTGTTTTCTGCAGTTTCATATTTTTATAAAGCAAATAGAATATAAGTCCTTCAAATCTTGGCGTTTGACCAGTGCGAAATGATGGTAAATTATGATTGCAGTCAAGCCATTCATCCCACAGCACCAACAAGGTTATATGTTAAGGTTATGAGGCACAGTCCGTAAGTATGTAAGAGATGTAAAGTCTGTGTCAAAACCATAACGTTTAAAACATTTTCAAAACATTGATTGAAAAATAGCTATCAGTATCTTTGATGCATATTTAAGAGCATTGAAGTAAACAATTCATTGCTCTAATGAGAAGGGTCATTATTTTTGATTTGATCGCAAGTTAAGGTGTTGCCCGTTGTGCCCAAATACAAATGATTACAGAGCATTAACTAATTTGTTTTTTATTTGTCTGTCCCACGTATTACGACTTACGGTACTCAACTTCTGCAGTTATTGATAAAACGTATGTCTGATACAAATGTTGAAAGAATTTTTACACTCGAGATATATCTGGACGCTGCCTTTTTCGCGCGAGCAAGTCTACAAAAACATTTGTATTTTGCGTTATTTCAATCGACAATATAACAATTATGTATATCATTGATGTTTTGTAACAATATGAACTACTAAATAGAAAGTTAAGCTATTGTTGCATATACACATCATTGGGTAACACAATGTTAACATTAAATGTACAACTTAAACACTATGTTATTTGTAAAGCACAAACATGCATAGTATTGATGTATATAACGGTATATGACAAATAAATGTACAGTTTATCAATGTTACATATTATATAATTGTTTACAGCAAAGTGAATATTAAATAGGCAATTAAGCTATTGTTTTACATTCTTGATGTATATACAATTACCATTGACTAAGCAATACAGTAACAATTTTATATTCCTGATGTGAGCGACGTTACACTGCATGTACACATATTAACCTCAGTTGAGCCGTTTAGATCACTTCTTTTGTGCTACTAATGTAAGTGTACATATTAAAATATGTATTGTTATGGAACACAATATCTTTCTAATAGATAAACTACCTAGAAATAGAAACTGCCTCGTATGGTGACCGTCTTAAACAACGATACATCAATCTATTGAAATGAGCATCGTGTGTGTTACATGTCATTAAAATTCAATGCGATCTTATTCGCGACAATCTATTATGTTTAAAGCAATACATTTATCGCAAAATGACAATAAACCACCGTTTAATATCCGTTCGATGTTTTAAACAGGTATAATTGTATGAAGTAATACAATATAAAAACCAAATTGTTGGTTTAACATGTCTTACATTTATTCTTTACTTGGACATTCAGTTAAATTTCGAAAAGCACATTATCCTCATAACGGTTACATTCAAAATAAATTGCAAGAATAACTCGGTCTTATGCCGTTAGCGTGTACATTAAAGCAGAATATAATTCGGTATCATGTCAAACACATGAATAAGATACACCACTCATATTAAGTTGCTCTAGACTCTACGTCGCATACCTTATTTACACTCTCGACAGTTTAAAAAGTCCATCATTTTACTAATGCCTTTTATATGAAAAACTCATAATTGAAGACTAGATTGTGAAAAATAGGCATGAATATTAAACTTGAAAAAGGATTGCGTTTGATGAACTGATATAGACATATGACATTTTGTGAGTTTGTTCCCAATCATATTTTCGGCTGAGTATTATAACTCACTTAGACGAGACAACAAATTTGATAACGTATTATGCCGATGTGGTCACATTAAACCAGGGAATCTGTACAATCAGATTGTTTAGTTTAAGAAACGAGACAAAGAGTTAAATTCTTTGATCAGAAATCTTACATAGTTGAAGCTTAACTGACTTATTAAATTACACAACAGACGAGACAAAACTTACCAGTTAAAACAAAAAAGCAGTGAAAAAATATGACAGTGTTTTTCGTTTATTCCAAATTTAGCTTTTATCCATGTTTATTGTTACATATTTCAGTAATAAATTAACAGTGCTGTGTCTCAAAATGGACTGCTATAATCCCGACCGCTTCGCTGCAGGCATAGAAAACATGCAAACCGTGATGTTCAAGGATACAAAACTCAGAATGAGGGTATCTTTGTGATTGCAAATTGTGTCGTAAACGTCCGTGATGATGATATACTTCAAGTGTTTTTTCAGTCACTTGAGAAAATGTGTTTACTCCACAAAAATTGTGTTCATATAGAACGATCGTCAAACTGATACATGTAATTGGGATAAAGAGCGGCCACGAAAGAGGAACGGATAGAATGACATAAAACATTAATCTAATGTATACAAACACAAACTGCACTCGGGGTTGTTATATCATAACATAAAATGCAGTATGTGTGCGCATGTTTTATCATGTAAGCATAAAATGTAATTTAGACGCATGGTAAGTGACATTAAAACTAGCACAAATTCCATGTTCAGTAAATTTGAAAATGGAATCTATTGAATCTACATCCAATAATCAAGGGTTAGATTTATTGTATGTTTATATCGTTTCGTCACTACGTGTTTTTAAGTTATTGTTATATACCGGTAAACATATATACATATTATTTCGAAAGTTTCCCCCATAAAATGGGTAACAATTCACTTTTCTCATATCATTAAAATGTCCAGCATTTCGACACAACTTACAAGAAGTACCGAACACTTCAACATACAAAACTACATTCCCGGCGTGGTTGCATTCATGTTGAAAAAAGTGCATACCTATCATGCACAGCGCATAAAACACACAGGTTTGTTGAGAAGAGAAACATGTGGACAAAATGCTGATATTGGTTTCTTATAACTCTCTACAAAATTAGGGGTAAATCAAGTAAACAACAAAACGATATTTTGATTCAATTATTACGGACTCGATCGTATATCGAATTAATGCAACTTTAATTGTTTGAGGCACGATGACAAGAAAACAAACAAAGAATCAATTTTGTACCGAATTAATACATAAGCTCTACTTAAAGCCATGGGCATAATACATTTTAATATTTAGTGTACCGTCATGCGCTGTCCTCTTTTCTAGTCATTTAAATTTTGCACACTTTTCAATACAGATCATATTCGTTGCTTTGAACATCTTGTTTACTTAAAATGAAGAACAACTTTTCCCGAAATGAGCTATCCATTCGAATATTTGGACAAAATTACGCAAACATTTACGACTGCATTGTGTTACCAATTTGATTCCTACTGCTGCTTGTACCAATTGGCGTATGTTCATTTAAGATGTATTTCCCTAATATTTCAATAATTATGTTATCTTGTTTGATGCCGATGCTATACTGATGAAAATAGCTTAAGGTTTCGAAAAAAAAGTTCAATACAAGTTACATTAGATATTTCGTCGTGGTATGTTAATATTTCGTGAAAAACAACGCTAATATAACACTTCAAGTATTAATTATACAATAAGCGGAGCGTGCGTTTTTAACAATCAAACTTAATCCGCTGTTTTGTTCCTTTAAAGGCCCATCAAAAGTGGCGATCCGTAATTATAACCGATTTTTAAATATTGTTTTCATATTTAATTTTAAAAAGTAATCAAAATATTATTTATATATGCTATTGAACATTACCATAAACAATGAGCAATACAACTTGTTTTGAGCTCAAAATACAGTGTCATCCAAGTCTATTGTGTTTACAACAATCAGTTTATTTACATCGCTGTTTATTCACAATCATTTAAAGCGATTCCGAGCCGGTTTTCCGATGTATTTCTAATGTTAAAGAATGCGAATGTGTTAAATTTATCTATAATGTTTTAAAGTGCTTATAGTTATACTCAAATGTGCCATATGCATGCCCATAGCAAAAACAACAACATAAATGTTATTTTAATAAATAGCAGTTAAAATAATAGAAACAACTCACTAATATACACTAATCAATTTCGCTTTTGAATATATAAACAATTCCTTACCTCTCGAAGGCTCATCGAAGTGAGATTTTCTCAGTCGCAATGGGTCGATGCTACTATCAGGCAATGTCTCAAGGGTACAAGTTATTTTAAATTTACACCCATCAGCAATTGTACACACCCATACATGTATCATCCAGATTTTGTGTATGCAAAACATGGTCATGTTAAGCCTTTAGGTCTTTGTTCTCTGTTTTTTATTTCGATTGCGGATTAAATAAAGCAAGAAAACATAGCCCCATAATATGTTCGACAGAATCTCAGTAAAAACCCATATATCAATTAAACAAACATAAGCCCATCTGCGTTGCCGATATTCATATTTACGTCGATGCTTTTTCCTTAGCCACTACAATGAACATAACTATAACATTATGAAATGTATCTTCTCGGATCAACATGGACGGCCAACAATGGTATGCCCTCCTCCTACCCGATTTTGTTTCAAATACAACTTAAACATGTTAATGAATAAGGAGCTCAAATGTTATTGGTGTACCCCCTTATTACACATTACGGTTTACAAAAGTATATCAATCGTTATTATATAAAACTATCATTTGTTTTCACCATGAGAGGAAATGTTTTGCACCAATAGTGTTTTTTCATAAAATTTAGGATGTCTGGACAACAGCTCAACTCAACAGAAGTAGCTAAACACGCGCCCATTTAGAATTCTTCTTATGAGTTGATAAAATTAAAACTAACTTGTTTATTTCATATATCATGTATTATTATTAGTAAAGCTTGTATTGATGTTAAGTAACGTTGAGTTACATTTTCCGTGTAAATGTATAGTTTTCTTTACATACTAAGTAGTGTTATTTATAAATATTTGATTCCCAGATTCTGAAATATTATTTGGTACCCGACAAAAAAACGTTGCGTTTATTTGGTTGTTTTCTTTTTGGAATGTGACAGAAGTGAAACGAACAAACTGATTAAGACTTTATTGTTATACGTTTTTCACAGCGGGGTATGTAATGGAATAAAAAATGTAATTGCTTATAAAAAACCAATCAGACAAGTATTAATGCCTATGCAATGTTTTCAGAAAGTAGTTCATATAATGTTTTGATTGTTCTCATATTTTCCGTCGTCATGGATTCCATGTATAAACGAATTATGCTCGAAACATTACATTACTGGCGGAGTAATAATTTGGTACTTGATTAAGGAAAATAATGCGTATCTATTTGCTTGAACCATATAAATTGCTCTCCTAAGAATACTGCAGCAGACATAATTTAATTAAGAAGCGTAAACAAACGCTCAATTCCTTAATCGAATGATAAATGAGTATAATACAAATACGTGTTTGTATCGAAGGTACGGACCAATATAAATGAACATTGCATGATAACTATTACACTGTACACACGAACCTACCACGCTGTTTTGCGAAAGCTTAAATTTGAAGATTAATATCTGTTTCCAAAGTATGAGTATTAATTCCAATTACCCCATGTTAATATAATTTATGTATTACCTTTCATTACATTTGTAATCATTTTTCTAAGGTCTGTGTGTCTGCTGAAAACACCAAGTTGTTTTTTCTATGATCAGAGTGTGAATGAATATACACAGAAAACATGTGCTTTATTCTTCAAAGGATTTAGAACAACTTTAAGCTACTTTAAGCTAGTACCTTGAATACGTAATGAAATATGTTTATAAGTTCACGACGTTCTCAGCCAGTTAAATAAAATATATATGTATAGCATTGTAAAATTGAAGTATACACTCTTAACGAAATGTATAAAAAATAAAATAATAACTTTTTCAAAATAATAATTACATTTGCAGAGATAGGAAGAAGTAAGCACATATTTTATAAAATTGATAGATATTCTCTGTATATTTAAGATTTCGTTTTATTACATCGCTATCATTAAATATAATATATCGTCCCCATAACCATGCATAACAATGCACACTAACACCCCCGTTAAATGATGACTTTAAAACAATATTATATCAATCTTTTGAAATAAAATCCTGTTTTAAGCGAGCCCTAATTGAGGAAGGTCTCTCTGCTATCTTAATGATGTTTGAAGCCATATATCGATCTTCAAATGACAATGAAACGATATTTTATATCCGTACGAATCGAACCCAAAATACATAAATCTGTGTAAAATACAAAATGCTTCACAACATAACGTGATATGATTTGTTTATTATTCACAAAGCCATATCAAACGAAATAAATTGATTTCAACTCGTAATATCCTAACAACGACTAACAGAAATCGAATTACATGCGTATTTTTGAAAAATTGGAACGAGGGTATTAAATAAAACATAACAATTTAGAAATCTATCTCATATATAAAATATATAAATGTGTTTAGCGTAGCATATTCTGAAAAAATTAAAGATGACAAACACGTTTTATATAAAATGTTAAAATAAAAACATACATGTACGGCATTATCAAATTGAGCGATAATTATTTGATGCAATACTTTATTAAAATATCTAAAAAACATAAATAACACTTATTTGGTTATGAAAATGTTTTTACAAGAGTATAATTATAGTCTTATAAGAAAATATTGTGACATAAAACGGTTTCCATTACTTCCGGCTAATATAACCAATGTACTAATTTGATACGAACAAAGCACAGGATGCCGTCAAATTGAAACCACAATATCAGATGGCATCATTGCAACATCCAATCAAAACTGTTTGGAGAAACTTTATTTCCTCATGCAAGTCATGTATGTATAGACAATGAATTTGCTGTCAAGTTAATAATATTGGAGACATAACCAACGTTCCTGAATGATATTTTTATTTTCGAAATGTTGTAGACCTTCAATCTTGCAAATTTCGTTTTGTTTTGAATAGAAGAATTTAAGTTTTCCTTTTATCAAAGACAAATTGACGGTTAAACGAATTACTTTTCTAATGTAAGGACTATTAATTTGAGTATATGTTGTACCAAAACACGCATGTAGCCATTCAAATAAAACACATCGGAAGTTTATTACCAGGTTGTGGTAGGAATGAGATATTTCAGTATCGATTGATGAATCAATATCATAACACATGTGTGTAACTTCATTTTTTGTATTTAGATATTTTATAGCACACAACAAATCACATTACAGGTAATCGATCCTAAAATTGCAAATTCATTTTCAAGACGAAATGTTGTTTTTCAACGTTGTAAGTAAACGTTCCGAAGTTATTAATAACCTGTCATCGACAGCAATGATCTAATCTTCTATATTGATAATAGACAATTCGAACAGTCTTACATTTGTTTTTTGTTAAATTTTGAAAAACTGAACTTGAAGACAAAATGTGTTTTTTGCAATTAGCCCTATCAAAATGTTCCATAAACACATTGCATGTTTGTACATGCGCCTCAATTACATTTTAAACTATGGGATTCAGACGCATACTCATTATTTTCGAAATTCTCCACAATTATTAATGTTTTGTAATGCATTGTTCGAAAACGGTTATGTACGTTTTCATACTGGCACACTATTAACGACGAAAGAAACAGTAACACTAGTGAAAACAGCTTTCATTCAGAAACCACGGACTGTATCTGGAAAAGTGTGAAGCCTATTGGCACCAGTATAAGAGAACTTGATACATGTCTAGTATCGTTTTCCGAAAGACTATCCTTGCGACAATTACTTCTGAAAACACGGCCAGTCTATTATAACATAAAAAAATCATAGGATATTTTTACGTTATTGTTTGCCTATATAAGACATTCAGATAATAAAACATAATACCAAAAGGCAACATTAGCAATAAATCTATGTAATATTTTATACCGGTTATATATAATTGGCACAAAACCCGGTTATATATAATTGGCACAATACACAGTTTAACCATTTTATAAAATTTTTGGTATTTTTATTTGTATGTTTTCTTTCAGGAATTTATATAAACATACACGCATTCAAACTATGTGAAAGTATACCAACAATTGTATATAGCATGTATAAGTCATGAACAACGGTATAAATCGGGTGTTATTATTGAATATGCATTACAATTAATGTCTTGACTTAAAAGGGGAAAACACAAAAATAAGAACAGAAATAAAAAGAGAAGGTGCGCACATACAGGAACCTAGGAAAATTCTTATGATCGCACTGTAACCTTGTTTTCAGTGACAAAGTTATAATTAATATATAAATTAATTAGATCTTTTTGCAAACAAGTTCTAAATTAATTGACCATCATTCTTTTGTCGTTTCAGTTAGTTTTATGTCGTATATATGAAGTTAGCTTCCCGCAAACAATGAAGTTATCAATTGTAACTTGGTAACATTTTCTTTCTTCAAGAAAAAAACAACATTATTATTTAACGTAGAGAACCAAAGTATTTATTGTATTTTTCTATTTCAAACCAATACTTCCAAGAATAAATAAGTTAAAATTCCTCCCACAATGAGTGATTGTTTCCTCCCCTTAGTTTAAAAAGTACATGTTTTATTGTTAGTTAAATTGATACTATACTATAAAGAATAAGTTCTTTATATTTGGCGAATAATTGTATAATTGCATTCTGAGTAAGTATCTCTTGTAGAAATGAATTTTAAAAATATAATCCCATTTATTTCCATCGTTATGGAGAATTTTCAATTGTTATGCAAATAGATTTGTTTTTTAAATAACACGTTATTAATTTATATGGATTTAATAGTTGATAAAAAGTTAGTTTAGCATGATAGGGAAGGCATTTTAACACTCACATCTTTGCTGCTAAATTTTAGATTTAAAGACCTAAAAAATGTCTTCACTGCGTAAATAAAACCTTTATAATAAATCAAGTTTATATTTTAACCGGTATGTTTTAAAATTGGTGTTTTGCTAAAACAGGAGTTTGAATCAATAACTGATTAAAAAACAAATCTCTTTTCGCTTTCGTGCATTGCTTTCTTAAAAAAGGTTTGTGAACGATGGTAAATTGTGATGATAATGCAAAATCATGTTTAAGACATTGTTTACATCTAAAGTATCTTACAATTCAAAAAACTTTTCGAAACATGCAACCACTTTGAACCAGAAGTAATATGTATAGTATTTGTTACAATATTATCATAATGTTGCCCTGTGTAAAAAAGTGTGCCCATTTCTAAACGCGATTTAATAAAAATGACACATTTACTTTAACAACATGAATACAATTTGCTTATCAATGCAGGTTTTATTTTTTAGAACAAGTATATATGTTTTATCATATTTAATCAATCACTTGCATAACTTTGTACCATTATGGAGCTTCTTGAGTAAGATGGTTTGACATTGGACACAAGATTAATCATAAGTTAATTGATTTTATCAAGGATTTCCTTTGTAGGCGTTGGTATTGTATAAAAAGGGAATACATATTGGAAGTTTTTAAGACTTTCTAGCAGTTATTCTTCTTATACGATTAAGCAGTTTTTTGTCATTGATTGACACGACTGATCGCTTTATTCTATTTTATTTAGGATCTTGTAGCTATACTTTAGGGCTCCAATAAATCTAACATTGGTTTTGTAAAAAAATAACTTTAAAGCCGGAGAATAAAGACTAAACATGGAGCATATCCCATGCAGATTTCAAGGGGTGTCAGAGTCATCCAGTAACAAAGCCGTTTCGTCAACAAATTGCAAATTGTATACATGTATTCTACTATTTACGTTTATTTAATATAATTACGTTTCGATAAGTTTTAGTACGTATATTTCTAATAATGTTTGTATGTATAAGTATCCGAATGATTTCACTCAATGACTGTTTAAATAGACACAGTTTGCTTAAAGAAGTACGTTACGTAAGTGGTTGAACTTTCGTTACAATGCTCGTTTTAGATACACCGATGACATTTCAATATACGAGCTCATGCAGTTTCGCTTACACATCACATATTAAAGACATCAAACTTTAAGCTGTGATTGTTTTTCAAAATATTCCAGGAAGCACATGCGCGTGGCATGACAGCATTTTCATCTGCGGCCAAGGATTGTCAGAAATAAAAATATCATGCACTTAGTATGAGGAAACACTAATGATACGTGGTCGACTTAGCTATAAGCGGTCGTTCGTGACATTTTGAAATGCGTTTATGGGAAGAGATAAACAACGACAGCGTTTGTTTTTGTCAATACAATTATCATTTTCAACTAGGCACACTTGGGATCGATTGTATTAAAACACACTAAGTCCGTTTCTGGATATGGAATCATTGTATCATTCGTCCAAGTCATCGGAGTATTTATTAGTTTAACCATTTCAAAATATATCTCGAGATGTATAATGTGTAAATATGTTTATTTTGTTCGGTAAAAGCAATATGAATTCGGCATTAGTACTTGATATGACTTTCATTGATATACATAATGTGCATGTAATTATTAAAATCATAACGATTTCAAATATGATATGAGCTATGATATGCACCGGCTAGGTTCATTTTCATTCTAGTATCATTATCAATACCTTGAATCATCTGTGAATCGCCAATTGATCCTCAGCGTTACCGAAATGTATTGGACGAACACTTTTTAATTCAAATCTACATCTTGGTAGCCTCATCATGATACACACTCTTGCTTTTCGATATACTCAAACTTGGCCGACTAGAAGCTATTATCCATCAAAAGATGTCCTTTAATTTTCTCCATCAATACACATGATGTACATTTTACTTCACCTTTCTTTGACCTAAAAATTTACTTTGATAAATATATAAAGAGGCCGCCGCCGAATATAAATAAATACAAAAAAATAAATCAAATAAATGAAATAAGTTATAAATAAAAAAATTAATTAATTAATTAATAAATACATGTTAAAAATGTATTTTTCAGGTTTTGATCAGATTTAAAACAATAAAGACTATTCTTGTATTGTCCGCAAACAGCAAGCTTGAATTGGATCGACGTACCAATACATACGCCTCCGAATATAAATAAATGAAAACATGTACACATGTTACATTCTTGTTCGATTTAGAATTGGAACAATACAAACTATGCTTCGTTTCGTTCAACACATTCAATATTTTGTTACAACGCAGTTACTAGGATGATATGAACAAATAGCATAGTACTAGATCAAATCCAGATACTATTTGTATATAAAAAAAAATACAAATGTAACAAGGAAATAAGTGTGAAACGACATTCGGTATTTTATTAACAGTATATATGTTATAATCGTTACATAAAGCAAGCAGCACATTTTTTTATTAACAATATCAGCCGGGTGTATTTTTACAATAATCTAAATTAGTCTTGATACATTTTACTAAATTACAATTTTTTGTCTATCTATTTCATTCATGATTCTTTAAAAAAAGTATAGCATTATTGGTATTATGTCTAATGCATGGGAGTAGTTGCTGTCGTTTGCAAATGAAGGACAGTTCAAAATGTAATGGAATTCATCACCAATGTCATTTCAATTACACATTTTACATTTTCTTAGGTTACGTTCAATATTTTACCAACGGCCCTTTTCAAATGGCAGATGGTGGTTACAAATAAGGAACTTTATTATGTAAGGTAAATAATGATCAAACTCAAAATATTTCTCTAGTCCCAACGTGCCTTTAAAAATTTGATAGTTCAGACATTTAGTCATTGAATTTATATCGGATGACTATTGCTGTATACATCGATCACAGAGAACTTTATTTAATTTTTCCAAAAATAAATGCTTGGTGCCAGTAAAATATTGATTATTCCAGACATAGCTCATTGCATATTGATAAAAATACATTTCATGGAATCGATTCGTTTGAACTCAACATCGTTTACACTTGCATGGGAACATAATAGCTTATACATTATCGCGCTGAGCTTATTTTGATCACTTGTAACCAGGTCATACCAAACATCCGATCATTTGCTTTTAATTACAATTGATAGCGGATTACGACCAAAATCCCCATAAATCATGACATGTGGTGTACCTTTTTTAACACCAAGAATATGTTTTAAAGAATCAGTGTGAACCTTTTCAAAAGTTGATAAGTCTCCGTAACCCCATACTTCGCACCCGTATGTTTAAATTGAGACAATGGCATTCTCGAACAGTTTAAATTGACATTCAATAGATAAATCGACGTTTCTTACTGTTTTATATAGACTAAACATTGCCTTTATTGCCTGTTCTACTACATTCTTTTTTGCGAAGGAGAATTTTCTGTTTTTAGAGAACATCACACATAAATATTTAAAATAATCAACTATCTCTTATGAGTATTCATGTTTATTTATATCTCTTTTTCGTTTCATTTTATCACAAACAACAATAACTTTAGTATTATCATAATATATATTTAATTTCCATTGGCAGAAATACGAGTAAAAAGTGTTCAAAACAGACACAAGGTTTTCTTCCGAAGTTGCAAATATAACTGTATCATCGGCAGTTATATGCTGTATCAATATGCTGTTATTTACCATAAATAGCGCGCTTGAATACATGCCAATAATCGTAATTGAATCAGATCTCTTATCAATTATAAATTACGCGATTAGTTTGTAGCCGAGTTTAATATGTTTCGTACGTAATCATTAACTAAAATGGTACATATTGACGATTATTTCAAATATTTTGCATATTAAAAACTCATCTACGATTTACGCAACTTTAACAAGATTATTTTTTCGAAAATAGTGTGCTAGATGTAAAATAAATTTAACTACACTCACTTCTGTTGAAACACCAATGATTTTAGGGCGTGGATGGAAGTTAAAGAAGATATTTCCAGCAAACTGAAAGCTAGATCATAAAAAATGCCGTTATACATTTCCTCTCGCAAATTTAGCGCCATATCAATGTGACAGAGCTTTTTTTCTCCGTATTTTACCGAACGATAACCGACCTGCGTATGCCCATTATCAACTTATTCAATTTTTTATCAATATAGAGCCAAAGGCAGCAGAAACATGGGTATTCCACAAGGTTGTTGAATAATAACTTGAACATCTTAAAATTGTGTAAAATACTCTGGTCTGAAATCATTAAATCACGATTTATTTATTTATTTATACGTGATATGATTTTAAACGGATTTGGGTTTGTTTGGAAAATAACACAACTATCTCGAAATAACGTCTTAAAGCTTGATTATTATGCGTTAATTATAGTTGAGTATGAAATTGCCTTTCAGAATACAATCAGAAAAATATACATACATATCGATTGTTTTAAAATAGCAGTTCATTTCCGACCAAGCGTTGGCGTGTTTTCCGTCGTCATGGATTCCATGTATAATCGAATATGTACACATAATTTAACTATTTAACTACAAGCGGATCAATTATCCTAATGCGTCTCGCTTTACTATAATCTTTAAAACTGCTCTCATTAGTCTGTTGTGGCAGACAAATTCAATTAAAAGGCGTACATACACAGTCAGTACCATGTATTGAATGATTAATGAGTATAATTAATCCGTCCGTTTTTTTATTGAAGGCACGGACCATTATTCATACTCATAGCATGGTGATTGTTTACACGCTGAAAACATGTGCCGTATTCTCCACGTGATATACTGAAACTTCAGGACGCAAGGAGTCCTATTTATATCACCCTAATCAATAAAAATGTATATGTGTAGAATTGTTAACTTGAAATTCGAGACAGTTCGAAACTTATATGTTTACTTAAAAGAATTTCACCTTCTTTAAAACAATAGTTTAATTTACAGTTAAAATTTGCGCATATTTCACCGTTTTCTGAATATAAAAGTATATATTTTTTAATTCCTGTTCAGTTTCGTGCTTTTTACACTGCTCGTGTCCCGTTATTTAAGTTTAAACAATAAGCCAATGCAATCAACACACTTGATCATTTAAAGTTAGGTAACAATATCTATTTCCGCATGTAACAATAAAGTGCTTTTTTTATTGAGTGCGATGTTTTTTTAGATAAGTTTTACTCTGTTGTTTTAAATGGGTTAAACATAAATAATAGTTTTAAATATCGTCTCATTAACTTTGCACAACACAGCACAGTTAAATCACCGTTAAATTAGAGCTTAGAAACAGTAATATATCAATCTTTAAAAATAACATATTGAATGGTATCGTTAACTGTTCAATGTAGTTCTCTTTTCTGTCTTGATGTTAGAAGCAATACATCGATCTCAAATGGACACAATGAAACAAGTTTGTAATATCCGTACGAATCGAACCAAAACATAATTAAGCTGTAAAAAATACAAAATATTAAAAAAATTTGATCGTGATATGGTTTATTATAATCTCATTTGTCCTTAAAGGTCAATCTTTAATTGTTTATATTTTACTGTTCATTAACGCTCGATTGGTCATTGTCTGCTCTGGTACTACTTAAATCTAACCCGGGTACTCTTAAGTATACTGAAATTTACCCTGGGAATCAGAAAATATACTTTAACATATCCTGTCAATTTAGATGTATCCGAGGTTTGTTATTGCCCAAAATCCGTTATCGTAAAACGTACTACAGAATACGAAACACAATTTAAAAAAAAATAATTTGAGTTTAAATTTACCGAGATTCTTTAGTATATTGTCCTTTCCCGAGGTGCATTTAAGTTGTACCCGAGCAGACAATGACAAATCGAGCGTTATTAAACAGTTAACTGAACAACCTTTAAAAAAATGTGAAAAAATATTAGTGTTATTTAAAACGTGTATTCTTTTTTGGACATATACTCTCTACAAAAAATATATATAGCATTTATTTTCATAATGTTGTTTTATGATGTTTCATAAAAACGTGCACGCTGTTTGAAACCACAAAGGTATTTATTTATTGCTTACTTACCGTGCATGTCGACACGGTATTGGTAACCTTCGTTGGTGTGATACGATTGTAAGTTGGCAGAATGTCGCGATTAACCCATTTATGCCTAGGGGACTCTCCCATCCTTCTAAATTGGATCAATTTATTTCCAAAATAATGGATGTCTAGTTTATTTATCTCTATATTTAGAATATTCCTCACATAAATTCATTTAAGCAAACAGCGTAGACCCTGATAAAACGCCGCATCATTCGGCGTCTCATCTGGGTCTACGCTGTTTGCCAAGGCCTTTTTTCTAGACGCTAGGCATACATGAGTTAAAAAGTTAATTTGTACAATGTTCTCCATGCGAAAAGCATGATAACAATATTAGAATAACCTCTTTCAATAAATTTAACCAGTGAACCTCTTGCATCCATACATCAGCATATATATCCCTACCATAATTCATTATGCAATTATGCGGGTAACCTTCAGCCTCTCCTTCTTTATACACCTTTAATTCTTCTGGCTAGAACGACCAATCTATAACGTTGATACGCACAATACACAGACTGTCATCAAATTGAAACCAATTTGGTTTGATGGCCCAATTGCAATATCAAATCAAAAAATCACTGTCTTTGAGTTACTTTATTTGCTCATGCGTGGTGTTTTTGTATTGACAATAAGGAGCTGGTCGTTTATTTGATAAAATTGTAGACATATTCAACGTTCCAGAATACTTTTTTAATGTTCTTGAACTTAAAAAAATCTATTTAGTTTTATTATTGAAGAAGTTAGTTTTCTTTCGCCTAAATTCAATCACTTTTTGATGAAAACACCAATTTCTTTACTTATATATTTCGGACTGATTTTGTTTAACGTGCCACTGATGATGTTGTATATGTATTAAGTATATTACATTTCATTGAATTGCTCTGAGTTGTATAGATACTAGTTAATTGAATACATATTTACCCCAAACGCGTATTTATTTGATTAAAATAAAACACACTGAAAATAAACTACCAGATTGAGGTAGGAAAAAAAGATGTAGGTATTTATTGATTAATCTGTATAAAACACTCAAATGAAACTGTATTGTTTTGTATTAACACACTTATCTCAACACAGATACTTAAGCCTCAAGTTGCAAATCAATGTCAAAGTACGAGAGTACTTTTTCAACCTTGAAAGCAAAGATTCCGCAGTTATTAATAATTCATCATGTAATTTGTTGTATAGATACAGTATCATACTGCAATATCATAAACAGCAAACCGTGTAAATTGCTAATGGAAAACAAGAAAAAACTTATTTTTGCGTTGGGTAAAATTGTGACAAAATGCAAGTTTAGACAAAAATGTTATTTAGATTTGCAATAAGCTGTTTTAAAAAACAAGATTGTTGGTTATAAAATAGCCCGAACAGTTTTTTCATGTGCGCATTTTACGAATCGGTTAACATACTTTGACACAGAATGTACATGGCGCAGATGTTGTAATAGACATTTAGCCCATTCTGCTTCCGCATCTATAAGAAAGTGCGCATATAAAAGGCACGCGTAAACAGTTTTTGCCAACGTTGTTCACACACATTTAATACTTGCAATGCAATATCTGTTAAATATATGGAAAATTAGATTGTCATATTTGCTGACTTTGTAACGAAATATTGGCGAAAGCTATAGCAGCTTTACTTCCCTTATCACGGACTGTGGCTGGATAAGTGATACGCCTATTGACACTTTATGAGATCTTGATACATGTAAAATATCGTATTCATCACGATCATTAATTATGAAAACGCTGAACGTCTATAATATTAAGCAATAATTGAATCCTTTTGTCGTCCGATATTGTTAATAATGTTGGAAGATACAAGACATGTGGATATATAAATAATTTTGATTGTAATTTCAGGCGAAATGTAGACAATTATTCAATGCTATACATGTATCATATAGTTTTAACGATACTCATTTTACTATTTTGCAAATGAAACGATATTTTTAACTACCCAATTAACTTTAAAATAGACATACAGTACTTTACTTCCGGAAATACAGAGTGGCAGTGCTAAAACTTACTTTTAACTGCTTGAATTAATTTAGGGCACGCTATTTTAATAAAAGATTTTACTAAGGAAAGCTTTCGTCACATATATTAAAACACAGCACTGTGATCTTCAATAGTTTGTCAATATATTCCGGAATGCATACCAGACTATGCAAGATCAATGTTTTCATTCCCGACCTAGGAATTCAAGACGTTGTCATTGACCTAAAATTATATTAAACACACTAATAAGAGGCGGGTTCGTTACTTTCTTGATAAAACAATAGCATATGCGTCTCACTCTAACGTTGCGAAGTGCTCGCGGTATTCGTTATTTGTGCCACAGACCCATTTTGATGAACACGGGTAATCGCTCAGTATCAGATTACATTATTAATGAGAACAAATAAACAATTATTTACAACTATGCGCGAAACGTGTTAGTCCGTATTGCTAACGACCGTTTAATTAACTTTTAAATAGTCTATGTGTGTTCACAATTAAAATGGGAAGCAATAATCATGCACTAATTCAAATATAACTGCATGCGTACATGTGTATTCAGAGTAAAATTAAATCTGATATAATATAAACTGTCCAACACGAATGATGTCTTTAAGTTTGCAAATAAAAATAAAACGTAATTCAAGCCATGTTGATTCGACATTATATTGTAAATCATAAGCTCTTACCAATATTATATAAATGAAAAACAACAACACACACCTGGATCATGCTCTTGTATCATGCTTATAAGATGCTAATCATCGCTCGGCCTTGACCGGAAATAGTAAAATTCGAAACAAATAATTGCAATTACTCCCAATGCCATATAATAACATTTGATATCGCTCCTCATTATGTTAAGTGACTTAAATATTTATAGCTAATTAAGTCAATTAGAAACAAAATGAAACACTCAGAAATCGGATGTATTTCTAATTAACAACGACCGCTGAATTGTTGTTCCTGTAACTGAACAAACATCTGGTTGCATTGAAGAAAATAATGTAGATAAGAGATAAAATTAGCTCCAAACAATAGAAAGAGTTCAAAACTTCAAAAACAACAACGTTTCTGAATCCCGTAAACAAGCAGCTTCCTCAAGAAGTTCCAGCATCTTGAAATCTTGACGCATTCGCGTGCCCATCCCACTTTGGCGTGAACAGGGCGTTTGCTGTTTTCGGGGAAACCGTTAACACCGCACGCCTTAATTTAAAGTACGGAGATTAAAAAGTTAAAAAAGTAACTGTTATAAATTTAAATGTGTAGATTGCGATACAACTCCTTTTCTTTTTGCATTTGTGCTATATCATACCGAGTTTTAACACTACATGTTCACTTTAAAAAAAACAACAAACAAACATATATTTTGATAGTTTTGTGACGGAGTAACGCCTTTACAGTTGATAAAGGTTACAATCAAGAACTCATCACATACTGCGCAATTTGATCTGGCTTCATTCCATTTCATAGCACGTGGTTAGTATTTACTTAATTTATTGTTACCGTTATGCACTTGCTCATTGTTTACAATAACAGATATTCAGAGTACGATTATTATGTACTTAAAAACACGGCGCCTGTTTAATTTGTCATAATGGGGCGGCAAATGCCTTTTTTATCACCCGATATTTATTAAATTTTAAGTAACCGTTATGCACTTGCTCATTTCTTACACATATTCTGATTCTGTCCTGATTTATTCCGGACTTTTATAACGGCGGGTGTTTAATTTCCCATAATGTGATGGCAAATGAACGTAAATCGTCCGAGCTTTAGCATTTAACGTATTTTTGTGAAGGTTTCTTCATATTAATATTTGCTTTTATTACAAAACCGTCAAACACCGACTGATGTTTCAGTATATAACGTAAGCCAAATTATTTGTAATTGCAGCCTGTCTGAAAGTAAGTTCAGATTCAATACTAGGTATTGTATTTCAACTTTGCGGCTTTCTGCTGGAATCGTGATTTCAGAAAGTTTTCATCTAAAAATATTGGGAAATTAAAAACAAACACAACAGTAAACGAATATTGAAGTCGTATTATTAAATAACGTTGCGTTCCATTTTTGCTTTTGGTCGTTTTACGTCTCCGTTTATATTATGTAAGCGAAATTCATATGTCAAACACTTAGTTGTTTCATTTTGAATTAAATATAAATCAAAGTTAATAATGAAAACCCTTTCCGGAATCGATATTGAAATAATATTATAAACCTAAACTTCTCTATCTTACTTACCGATATAGGATATATAATTGAATTGATAAAGAGTAACACAACTTTCTAATTTATACAATAAGCCTTACTAGGTAAACATGCTTAAGGTCATTTCAAACTATAATTATGTTCTTTATTTCTTATTGTGACAAATCAAAACTAAACGTATACAATTGATATCAACAGTATCTGTAATATTATGTCCTAACTTTTACCTTTAACCCATTTTTTATGTATGCTAAATGTTAACGCGTCGTTATAATTTTTTGATAATACTTATATCGAAACTCGAAACACGTGCGAAAATTTACACTATTAAGTATATAATTAACAGTGTAAATTGTCATAATAGTAATAATAATAATAAAAATAATAATAAAAATAAAAATACTACTACTACTACTACTACTACTACTACTACTACTACTACTGCTACTACTACTACTAATAATAATAACATTATGATAATAATAATAATAATAATAATACTAATAATAATAATAATAATAATAATAATAATAATTCTTATTTTAATTATAATAATAAATAAATAAATAATCATACCGTGCACAGTTTTGAAAACAATTTACCTTAACCGGTACTGATGTTGAGGAGCAAATGTATAGACAAGATCCAGTAGGTAATAAAACCCACGTAATAGGATACGTACAGTAGGCGCACAGTACCAGTCCAGACATCTAAATTACCCATGTAATATCATAATAAGGAAAAGACCATAATTATGGAAAAATGTATGTTGCTATAAACAATGTTTAGTACTATCCTTTCAAGTAATCAAGACAAAACACAATAGATTCGTGTATATTGTCACAAGACATTACTCAGCCATCACATATTTTTTGTCTGTTGGCCTTTAACCTGTTTGTATTAAACGCACTGGGATATGCTGGTTGCTAAACTTAGTTGCTTTTAGGGTTGAATATAATTGTTGCGTGTAGCAGGACAATAAAATAGAACCTTTATTGCATAATAAGGACTCACAAAGAACAGAAAGAAGTACTTAAAACTAGAGTTTACGCCAAATAAATATAGTCTTCTGTAACGGAATACGCCTGTTGTCTATATAATTAGACATGCTTTTTTAATATGACGCAGTTCAGATGTTTACGTACAGTCACTTACCTGCAAGTTTTTGTATTGATTTTTGGTCATTAAATAACCAACAAATACATAGTACGTTTTTAAAGGACAACCACTGTCACAAATACATGAAGAATCCTTGTAGCAGAGTTATAGCATAATTTTGCAGGAGACACACATCAAACACGACAGTACCCTTGCTTTTTAACGAGTTCCATTGTGACATGATGATGCGTACCAGTACTTAAGTTACAGCTAACAGGACAATACATAGATTTGCAAATTGCACTTAGTTTCTCGCAATTTTAAAGATAATTATAATGACTAGTATCTTATACAGAGAAATAAAACTAATCAACATGTTTTGAGATTAAGGCGGGCGATATTCAAAAGTAATAAAGTGAATTTTGTTAAAATAGTCCCACTTATACTTTAGATTGATACTATTGTAGTGTTGGTGCTTTGTATGGACGGTAATATTCAACATGCAAACTTGTTTGTTTTAACTTGTCATATTTTATATGTTGCACTGTAAAAGATTTAGATGTTTTATGTTGCCTTTTGTCTAATAACTCCATATTTTGTACCTAAGTGAACAAATGATCTTAATTACCCATTACAGTATGTTTCTTAATTATATAAAAATATTTGAAATAGATTATACATAAAGTCCATTTACTTATTTCTAATGATTTAATTCTTAATAAATATCATGATCGAAGAAGTTTTCAAGGAACACATTTTTCATACCGTCATAAAAATTCCATTTTCATTTAATGTCTTTATTCAATCAAAGATTATTTATCGCTTTACTTTCCTTTTTAAGATTTGAACTGACTTTTTATACGTCTGGAATGGCTGGTAGACTGCTGAAACTATTTGAGGAAATACCGTAATGTCTGACCTCTCCCAACTGTGAACCTTCGACTTGGACTTAACGTTGAGCTAGTAAGTCCAATTAAGTTCAACTAACGTCAGTCGTATAAGATGTAATGAAGACGATCTAACGTCGCTGGTGGCCACCGCGTGAAAGCACGTGGAACAGAGTGCAGTATAAACGCCGTACAAACGCAAATGATGCTTAGATAATGCCGCAGGTAGTTGTTGTTATTTTGATGCATGCGTATATATCGCGGGCTTAGCGCAAAACGGTCGTAACTGACTTTTTGTAAACTTTTCAGTACGATAAAAAATAATAATATTTTATTTATTTTTATCAGTAATAGAAAGTTCTTTTGCATAAATGTAGGTACTGCACATTTATTTAAAGTTCACACAATATACCTCTATTGTCATTATTGTAGTCGGGGATATTTGTTAAATATCAAGATACGACTGTTTTGCGCTTAAAATCTTGTAATGTTTGATTATATTTTTTATGCAAAAAGGTCGCATCTGAAAATCAGATCATTTTTTTCTGTTCATATGTCTTAATATGAAGACTTTTATTCGGAATACTTGAAATATGTATTTATTGAAATCTTTTTTTAATGATAAAAGAAAATACTTCATTTTATATTTATTTGAATTCAAGTTAGATTGCCTGGGGGACATGACATTTATTGCATTGTGATTGTTTTTTTAACCAATATAATTAAAGTCTTATCAGTTTATTTGAAAAAAAAATGTAATTACTTAAAGGTATTAAGACATACCAGAAACAGAAAAATGATCATAAATCAGTGACTGGGAGTCTGTACAGAATTATTAAGTAGAAGACCAATACATAAAAAGAAAAAGATATCATCATATCTTTACATCTTTCTTAAATCATTTAATATTTGTATTGTAATTATTATAATTAAACAGAGTTAAAGTCAAAACAAGTTTATCATATCAGCATATTTTAATTAAAAAAATAATGAACTTTGTTATTAAAAGCAGGCCTAGAACCCCCTTTCTGAATTCAAATACAAACTTTTCCAATATAATTGTGATATAAGAAAAATGATAAGACAGAAACTAGTAAAATCCTATTGATCTTTTTCCTACCTTTTTAGCATCATTATTATAATTGTCTCAGTCTGACATGCTACGCACTGCTACCTGTGTCATCATCTGAACAGCTACAAACTAGTACCATTGTTTCAGTCGGACATGCTATGCACTGGTACAATTGTCTCAGTTTGACATGATACATACTGGAACCATTGTCTCAGTCTGACATTTTATATACTGGTACCATTGCCACAATCTGACATGCTACATACTGGTATAATTGTAACCATCTGATATGCTACATACTGGAATAATTGTAACAGTCTGACATGCTAGGCACTGGTACCATTGTCACAGTCTGACATGCCACGTACTGGTACCATTGTCACAGTCTGACATGCTACGTACTGGAATCATTGTCACAGTCTGACATGTCACGTAGTGGTACCATTGTCACAGTCTAACATAATACATACCGGTTCCATTGTCATAGTCTGACATGCCACATACTTGTATAATTGTAACAGTCTGACATGCTACATACTGGTACCATTGTCACAGTCTGACATGCCACATACTTGTATAATTGTAACAGTCTGATATGCTACATACTGGTACCATTGTCACAGTCTGACATGCTACATACTGGTATAATTGTCACCATCTGACATGCTACATACTGAAATAATTGTTACAGTCTGACATGCTAGGTACTGGTACCATTGTCACAGTCTGACATGCCACATAATGGTACCATTGTCACAGTCTGACATGCCACATACTGGTATCATTGTCACAGTCTGACATGCTACGTACTGGTATCATTGTCACAGTCTGACATACCACGTAGTGGTACCATTGTCACAGTCTAACATAATACATACCGACCCCATTGTCACAGTCTTACAAGGTACGTAGTGGTACCATTGTCACAGTCTGACATGCCACATACTTGTATCATTGTAACAGTCTGACATGCTACATACTGGTACCATTGTCACAGTCTGACATGCCACATACTTGTGTAATTGTAACAGTCTTTTCATGCTACATACTGGTACCATTGTCACAGTCTGACATGCTACGTACTGGTACCATTGTCACAGTCTTGCTTGCTACATACTGGTATCATTGTCTTAGTCTGACATGCTACGCACTGGTACCATTGTCAAAGTCTCACATGCTACGTACTGGTATAATTGTCACAGTCTGACATACTACATACTGGAACCATTGTCACAGTCTGACATGCCACATACTGGTATAATTGTAACAGTCTGACATGCTACATACAAGTATCATTGTCACAGTCTGACATGCTACATACTGGTACCATTTTCACAGTCTGACATGCTACATACTGGTGCCATTGTCACAGTCTCAGATGCTACGCACTGGTATAATTATCACAGTCTCACATGCTACATACTGGTACAATTGTCACAGTCGCTCATGCTACAAATTGGTTAAATTGTCACAGTCTGACATGTTACATACTGGTACCATTGTCACAGTCTCACATGCTACATACTGGTAAAATTGTCACAGTCTTACATGTTTAATAACTTACTGGTACAATTGTCACAGTCTCACATGCAACGTACTGGTACCATTATCACAGTCTCACATGTTACATACTGGTAAAAATGTCATAGTCTGACATGCTACATACTGGCACGATTGTCACAGTTTAACATAATACATCCCGGTACCATTGTCACAGTCTGACATGCTTCGTACTGGTGCCATTGTTACAGCCCGACATGCCACATACTAGTATAATTGTCATAGTCTGACATGCTACATAATGGGACCATTGTCACAGTCTGACATACTACCTACTGGTATAATTGTCACAGTCTGACAAGCTACGTAGTAGTATCATTGTCACAGTCTCACATGCTACATACTGGTATAATTGTAACAGTCTAATATTCTACGTACTGGTATACTTGTCAAAGTCTGACAAGGTACATACTGGTATAATTGTAACAGTCTGACATGCTACGCACTGGTATCATTGTCACAGTCTGACATGCCATGTAATGGTACCATTATCACAGTCTCAGATACTAAGCACTTGTACCATGCTTTGTCACAATTGGACATGCTACATACTGGTATAATTGTCACAGTCTGACATGCTACGTACTGGTATAATTGTCACAGTCTGACATGCTACATACTGATTTAATAGTAAATGTCTGACATGCTTTGTACTAGTATAATTGTCTTAATCTGAACTGCTACTTACTGGAACTATTGTCACTGTCTGAACTGCAAGGTACTAGAACCATTGTCACAGTCTGACATGCTACGTTCTAGTACCATTGTCACAGTCCGACATGCTATCCACTGGCACCATTGTCACAGTCTAACATGATACGTACTGGTATTATTGTCACCGTCTATCATAATACATACCGATACCATTTTCACAGTCTGACTTACTACGTACTGGTACAATTGCAGCGATATTTTTCATTTTTATAAAGTACCGGATAATGGCATTTTTCAAATTAGGAAAAAACTACAAATTTCCCAATGGCTGTAAAAAAATCCCAATTTAAGAAAACTAAAAAAACAATAGAAATTTTAATTAATTTTCCTACGCAGCTCTATGGCTTGAACCTAAGTTAATATAATATTGACAGTGATTGTTTTCACCCAATTGGAAACGGGTCCGGTACCCATGCCATTGGGAATTTTTCGCTTCGTGAAATCACCAAATTGGGAAAAAAACGAGTCGCGAAATCTTCAAATTGGGAAAATCAAGTTGTGAATTGTACCAATTTGAGAATGGTATTAATATGACTTTGTTTAACTTTTGTCAGTTTTAAATGACACAGGAAGCAACATTAACTTTCATTCACAGTCTTGCACAAACAACAACGTGCTATCAGAACACAGATTGTTACAGAGTTCTCTGTTTTTATCTCCTTTAAATATATAAAAAATGGTGTCTTTCTGGGCTGATGAGAGTTCAGACACCCGCAGGCTGCATAGCCTTATCTAAGCACTAAGTGCTTATTTTTGTTGCAGTGTACCGAGGGGAATGGGTGGACGAAACAGATGCCGAACTTTTTAAGATATTTAAAACATTTAAGTAATTTAAAATATTTACCGGTAGCACCTTTTCATCACATATTTATCATCATTATATTATCATCATTCCTATGACAGCTATTGTAACAAAACACAACCTTAGTGCGTGGGGCATCTAGTACATCTATTGCTGTTTATCCGAATACTATACATGTCCGAAATATGAACACTTAAGTTGCCTTACCTGTTTAACTTAAATAATCCAAATTTTCCTTCTTGTTATCTGGTTTAAAAAACCTAATCAAACGTTTGTTAAATCCAGTTAATGCTTTCTCCATTATTGAATCACCATTACTTTTAATTTGAATCGCCAGCTTTGAAATGAACGCGGGTTGAATGTCACACTTACAATAACTGTTCTGGTCTGTTCTGTTATATTTTGTTATATAAATTCGTTTACTATACCTTAATCCTAATGGTCTTAGTCCTTCTGTGTTTTTTTGTAAGTTATATCTTTATCTGTATCTTTTGTTTCAGTTTTATTCCCCAAAGATGAAAATGAGCAACTATTATTTAAAAACAAAACAAAAAACATAAACATAGGATCTAACAACCGTCAGGAAATAAGATCCCATGATTCAAATTTGAATGTTCCTTGTCTTGCATTTAATTAGATAAATGTTCTTATAACCCATACGTAAGTATAGTTTATTTATAATAATAAGCAAAAGGCGAAGGCATAGTTTTGGAAATTTTTGTTCTTCCATCTGTCCGTCCGTCTGTCATTTCATCTGTTCGTCTTTCTTTCCGTCCAAAACACTTTGTGGTTGGAGCCATACCTCGTCACGCCGACTCCATTAAAACTGGGAAGGATTGTGTGTATGATTACGTCTATACATAAACAACACGATACTGCACGTAAAATGCCGCCGCAATAATCGAGTAATGGCCCTTTTTGTTTGAAATTAAGCACACTTTAAGTTCGGAGCCACACACAGGTACTTCATTCATTACTGACAGCTGGACGTCCGGAATTACACACGTTGATTTTGGGGTCATTTTTGTGAAACTTTCAGCTGTTTTGGACATACTTGGTGGATTTTCATCAAATAAAAGGTGTTTTATCATAGATGGACGCCTCCTGCTGGCAACCACAACGACATATGTGTGCATTGTTTGATCTTTTGTGCTGTTGCATTGTGTTATCCAATACACCTGTGAAATCATCGTTGGATACCTTTACTCTTTATATATATATAAGGACCAAACAATTTTGTTCAAGTACCTGTATCTTCGATCTGACTGCGCAGCTTTCACTGAAATGTGATATGAGTGAACACATGGATGAAATATTGATGTACATCAATGTCGACATAAACCATTCGTCAATAATGTCATTTATATCTAAAACCATATGAACAAAGCCATGCAATTTAACCAATCATCTGGGACTGAGTCACACGCAAGACACATCACCTTAGTGGCAAGGTGATTAAACATATTGACGTCAAAAATAACAATTTGTAGAATAAATATTTAAGCCATCACGTCCCTTTGTATCAATGAGGATCTTTAATAACTTTCTGCAATTGTTCTATGTTATATGTCTGGTAGTCACATGATTACATTTAGGTCTCTAGGGTCAAAGCCACACATCAAAGATCCAATAGTTTAAATGTTGATAAAATGTAGGTATGCCATCTTTTGTTATGATTCTACCATATATTAACCTCAAGATTCTCACTCATCTGCGACCGAGACATTGCAAGACCCTAAACCATAGATGCAAGCTCAAGGGCACAAATTGAGGTCAAAGATCACCCATTTGTTGACTTATTCATAATTAAGCCAATCCTCTACTATTCAGCAAGAGATTCTGCAATAACGTACTTCAATTATTTACTTTTTTATCTGGCAGTTCGTAACATTTAAAACTTTGGTCTCTATGGGTCAATATCAATTTCACACACTAAGGTTAAAGGTAAATCTGAAAATAAAATATGCTTACTCTTTAGGATTGTATCTTATCTTAATAATTACCGTTTTTACAAAATTGATGTTTGAAAAAAAACACAAAAAAAAACAAATGCGGTGAAATAAAAAGCATGCGTGTTACAATGATGTTCTTTTTTTAAACGGATTTATTTGTCGCAACAAATTAGGTGTTTTAGGCCCCATATATTAAATCAAAATGACAATGAAACCGACTTTTAATATCCGATCTCTTTCGAAGCAGAAACCTATGAAAAAATAGGGGAGACGTTGGTATCTGCCCACATCATTCGTATCTTGTATAGCTTGATCGTTGTATGGCGTTTGCGATATTCGAAAAAAGATCATCAATATCCGAGATCTATCTACCTTTTTAAAATGTTGACATTTATAAATATAATACGCAGTAAATATTGCACGCTTACCAAAAAAGCGGAATGTATATTCTAAGCAAAATGATGTGTTTCATTGATATATGAACGTAGCATTTGTTGAATTGATAACTATTCCACTTGACATAACATAAATTATAGACGTTTAAAATACGTTTGAACTATCGTTTACACAACAAGAGATGGTATTACGTGTACGCTTAAACGATAGAACATTTGTATAATAATATCTCTCACCTCAGAAGTCTCTGACTATTTAGACAAGTCTACTTATTAATGCAAACTATGCATATATATTTTTGATACTACAGCATGTACTATTTGTCTTATTTGGAACGCGACTGCTTTCGGATTGGTTGGGATATAGGATATGCAAACATAACTTTAAATGAGGCTCTTAATGAGTTCTTTATCCGACAATTTACGAACGAGAACATGTTTCCAGTATTAACCGCCTCTAAGTTTTCTTTGCTGGTGGGACGCATACTGTTGATCTGATTTGTTTTGGAATTCTTTGTATCCTCTGGCAAACAATTAAAAAATCGATCGGCTGGTATATATAAACACTTTGGAATTGCCATTTTTAAATAACATTTGTTTATTTTAGGCGAAGTACGAAAGTACATATATTTGTCACTACCTGTGCGAATAGAAATTACCGATCATGTTTATTCGAAGATAATGCATGAGCAGGCTATCTTATTTCGTAGAGTGCTGGGCTACAAATTCGCGGGTAGAAAGTGGAATCCGTGGCCCGGTCATATAACTGGCAGAAGGATTGGTCATTTAATCTTTATACATTCTCCATCTAAGTTCTTTTTTACAACGTTCAGGAGTTATTGCAACATCTCAAGCAATATATTATATATTAGTCGCACTTATCTCACATATAACAACATTACATTTTTATAGTTTATTTGGTTGAACTCGCTTCATTAGCATATTGCGATTCTTAAAGAAAGTTTCTTAATTGAATGGAATTAATTAAAAGTATCATTTGTCTTCTGATCTTTTTAAATCATAACTAACTGGCTTATTACGTGGTTTATAAAAATCGAATATTTAATGACCGTCCTAACTTGTATTCGTTCAGCCTGAATTCGAATTCCGGACGTGTACTATTTGCTATTCAGGCGTTCATGTTTTCCGTCGTTATGGTTTTACTGTATGCACAAATATATGATGGATACATTTATTTGAGATAGAGACATCATTTTGCACCTTACAAAGTAATGCATTTTAGCTAAGATTGGTCGTTGCTACTTGTTCACGGTCTTCATTGTCGCTTCAGCAGTCCAAACTTAATTGACTTGAGTAAATCATTACTGAATGAATAAAAAATCAACTTCATACAAATATGTATTATCATCCTCGTTTAGCATGTATTATATACATTTGACGTACAAATGACATACCTATAGGAACAAAAAGATAACAACGCACATGTGCTGTTATTAAGGCATTCCGGTCAATTTAAGCACATTTACCATTTCGGTCATTTCGGGTGTTTCACGCATTCCCCGACAAGAAGTACATTGTTGCCGCGAATCAATTGCATAGCCCTTTCAAAAGGGAAATGTGCACCCTCATGTTGTAAGTTCTATGATGATAGCTTTATAGCACTATTTTGCAATGTATGCTGGTTCTTTTTATACCTAAATTACCGGAATCGGATCTGTATTGGTCATGTTTAGTCAATTTTACGTTCGCCCACCATTTGATTCGCACCTGCACTGTTAAGTACATTCGACTTGTTCGGCCTATAATTTTGTATGTTCATGTTAATTTGCCTTGCATTTTAGTGTTTCTAGTCATCTTATTAGTTTTAGTCAAGTTATGAATATGATTTTAAATGCTGACCAGTCGTTTTCATACGAAAATGTATTTTTAGCTTCATGTGGCAAGGTTCAGTTAGATTAAGAACGAACCCTTGATGATTTCATGTTTATATTTTTATACACTTAAAAAGAATGTCTATGATGTTTATGAAATCCCTTGTCATTTATAATTAATCTAAACCTTATGATGCAATATGTATTTTTTCAGTCTTTTACCATCACTACGTTAATGGCTGAAGGAAAATAAAGAATAAAATCAACATAATTGAATTTGTAGAACCTTTCCCTTCACCCGACGAATCGGTTTACTGTTTGTCGTAGCCGTCAAAGCAGCCGCGTGCTATGGACAGCACAACACATATTATGAGAATTTTTAACAACCATACTTAAAGAATAATCCTTTGATCTATGATACAAACATGTTATGTTAGAAGCTCATCTTGAGTAGTTTGAGTAGTTTTTGTAAAAACAAACAAACCACACAAACACACGTTGTAAAAGTTCCAAAGTTGAGTCCGGATTGTTCAACAAGGCACACCTACGGATTCTTGGTTAACTAGTCACACCCATGACCGCTTTTAAACGGCAACTAAGTGCTCTACGTTAAACCTTCATTTCCAATGCAATGTCGTTTGGTTTTCGACAGTTCCTGTGTGTGAAGCCATAGATGACCATAAACTGAAGTCTAATATCCGCTCGTATAGAAACAGAAATAGCTCGTTGAGCAATGACAAAGATATCAAACTAATGATTTACAGTTTGTTTCATTATATTATAAAACATATTTTATGGACACTTAAATCTCGTTTACAATTAACACGGAAAGATGATAACGGCGTTCATATAATGAACAAATATGAGACGTGTGAATCAACAGATCAACGTCGTTTATAATCTGCAATTACTGTTGACGTCACTATAACTAAGTTTTCAACGAACATTACGACAGCAGCATCTTACTGTTTACGTGTGCTCTTAAAGTATATCATTAGTAGAACGAATTCCTCCATTAAATCCTCCTCAATCTCTCACACATTTTGTTTAAGCGTAAAAACCACAATGCGAAATTCCAACCACAAAAACAAAGAGGACATTTCAGAATCTGAAACCACCCTTTGACTGCACTTTCGTTAAGCATTACTAGCTCGAAAAACATGACTGGTTATAGCTTCCATAACTTAAGATGCCTGCTTGTATACGGTTTGTAACAAATTTATAGCGCAATTCTCGTAGAAAGTATTCCCTATTTTACACTTTATCAAACAAATCATCTTTACGAAGTTCATAAACGCTAAGGCAGTTAAAACATGGCGGACACAGAGGCGAAGTTTTTTTAAAAACTATTTTCATTTCAATTTAACTTATTCAATATATTTAAAAGGCGTCATTTTATGTCGTACATATAGCAGATGCACGATTAATCAGAGGAATACAAGTTTCGGAACCATCTATATCTTATAAGTATTAAAAGCCCGGCAGCCTTACCTTTGACAGAAGATTTGTAATCCACTTCTACAGCAACTTGTGAGTTCACGCCGACTATGCGAACATTAACTGCCAGGTTGTTGAGCTCGACAGCACCACAACCGTTACTCACATCGATATGTGTTCCTGTGTGATTGCTGCAGTGAGTTTATGGAAAGTTTGAGTACCAAAATATGTTATTATTTTACACATAAACAAAGCAAGAAAGACTAGCGCTTTCATATTAAGGCACATTTAAACTTCCGCAATCCTTATGAAACGCTTTTTGGTATTCAACTAAAAATCACCCGAAAACAGAAAGCATCGCTTTGAAAGGCAGTAACTTCATAAAGTGTACACCGAGAGTTGACGAGTAGCATTCGTAAAAATATTACAAGATATGTACATTTACAGAAAGGAAATTCATTTCTGCGTTGAATAAGACCGAGCGCATGAAAATTGCTGCAATTGGTGAAGTTATTGCTGTTCAAAGCGATGTACCCTGTTTTAGGGTGGTTTTGAGTTGAATACCTTGTTGTATATATATTTGATAGCTATTTTTTTAAAGAAGTTGAATTGTCGTTATAATTTTATTATTAATCATTCCAAATGATGTTTTTACTAATCAATATCATAACCACGAGCTACCTACCTGTGATAAACGGCAATTCTATTACTTTTATCAATACAAACAAATTATGCTTTTGGAATCGTTAAAGTAAATGCACGTTCGGGAATAATTACCAATAAAGCAAAAAACAGCAACAAACTAGACTGTAAAAGTCGTGTAATAAACTATTAATATGATATATTCAGATCATTTTACAATTAATCAGACCTGCTCTAATACATGATATTAGGCTATTAAAATGAACATAATGACCTTATGTGTTTAGGTGTGAGCATATTAACACCATTGCATCAGTATTTGTTGATTTGTATATAAGATCATAATATCACAAGTGGCAAAGCCACGAGATAGACAATCCCTTTTTTAATATAAACTTAAATGAAATGTTTAAATGTTTATACGATAATTAATTGATATCAACACTTAACGGTGACTATGCAATACAGTAACAATTTTATATTCCTGATGTGAACGACGTTACAACCATTATCTTGCATGTACACATAACCTTAGTTGAGCCATTTATATAACTTCTTTTGTGATACTAATGCACGTGTACATATTAAAATATGTATTATTATGGAACACCAATATCTTTTAAATAGATAAACTACTTAGAAATAGAAACTGCCTCGTATGGTGACCGACTTAAACAACGATACATCAATCTATTGAAATGAGCATCGTGTGTGTTACATGTCATTAAAATTAATTGCGATCTAATTTGCGACAATCCATTATGTTTGAAGCAATACATTCAGCGCAAAATGACAATAAACCACCGTTTAATATCCGTTAGTTGTTTTAACCGGGTTAAATTGTATGAAGTAATACAAAATAAAAAACAAATTGTTGGTTAAACATGTCTTACATTTATTCTTTATATGGACATTCAATTTAAATCTGGATGCACTTTATCCTCATAACGGTTACATTCAAAATAAATTACAAAAATAACTCGGTCTTATGCCGTTAGCGTCTGCATTAAAGCAGAATATAATAACAACGATTTCATACGAATGGAATTAAAAATAATTCGGTATCATGTCAAACACATGAACAAGATACACCACTGATTTAAAGTTGCTTCAGACTCTACGTCGCATACCTTATTTACACGCTCGACAGTTTAAAAAGTCCATCATTTTACTAATGCCTTTTATATGAAAAACTCATGATTGAAGACTAGGTTGTGAAATATAGGCATGAATATTAAACCTGAAAAAGAATTGCGTTTGATGAACTGATATATGCATATGACATTTTGTGAGTTTGTTCTCAATCATATTTTCGGCTGAGTATTATAGCTCACTTAGACGAGACAACTAATTCGATAACGTATTATGCCGATGTGGTCACATTAAACCAGGAAATCTGATTGCCTTATTTGAAATATCAAATACAAATCACTGTCTTTGTTAAGTTTTGATTTCATCAGGCATATGTTTACGAAACATGACGATATACACGGACGACACTGAATAATTCGGTTCTTGATGTTGTTCTCATAATATACTCTCAGATTGTTTTGTTTAAGAAACGAGACTAGTAAGAGTTAAATTCTTTGATCAGAAATCTTACATAGTTGAAGCTTAACTGACTTATTAAATTACACAGCACACGAGACAAAACTTACCAGTTAAAACAAAGAGGCAGTGAAACACATGACAGTGTTTTTCGTTTATTCCAAATTTAGCTTTTATCCATGTTTATTGTTACATATTTAAGTAATAAATTAGCTGTGCTGTGTCTCAAAATGGACTGCTATTACTCCCGACCGCTTTGCTGCAGGCATAGAAAACATGCAAACCGTGATGTTCAAGTACACACAACTCAGAATGAGGGTATCTTTGTGAGTTCAAATTGTGTCGTAAACGTCCTTGATGATGATGTACTTCAAGATTTTGTTCAGTCACTTGATAAAATGTGTTACTCAACAAAAATTGGGTACATATAGAACGATCGTCAAACTGATAATTGGGATAAAGAGCGGCCACGAAAGAGGAACGGATAGACTGACATAACACATTCATCTAATGTATACAAACTGCACTCGGGGTTGTTATATCATAACATAAAATGCAGTATGTGTGCGCATGTTTTATCATGTAAACATAAAATGTAATTTAGACGCATGGTAAGTGACATTAAAACCAGCAAAAATTCCATGTTCAGTAAATATGAAAAGGGAATCTATTGAATCTACATCCAATAATCAAGGGTTAGATTTATTGTATGTATATATCGTTTTGTCACTACCTGTTATTTCGTACTTGTTATATACCGTTATTACTCTATGTTTTCGGACACTCTAAGTTTTCGGACACCCCCGTTTTTAGCAAAAATAATTATTTTTCGTGACTCTTAATTTTCGGACACACGAGTTTTCGTCCATAATTAATGTCTCTAAGTTTTCGGACAGTATATTTTACAGCGCTATTTTACCAAATTTCGGTCGTGTTTTCGATATCTAATGACACTTTGATCATGGGGTTTTACAACCAGATTAACATCATAAAACCAGGCAGGTGCATGCCTGAGGGCAACGGACCATTACATTTGCGTTATTTTGTAAATAACCTTGTAAACTGCTTTTAAAGAATGGTTTCGCCCGATAGCATTTGAATTGATGCCGTATTAAGGAAGCAGTATGTTTCATGTTACCGGGTATATATCTTTGTTCTATATTATTTCAATAGACAACAACTATCGGAAATGAACACACAAATAATTCATAGCTTTTTTTATTGCGTTAGTTACAGGTTCATACTAGCGAGTATCGGTACATCACATGCTCATCTTTGAACTCGTTGGTCAAAGTACAAACTTATAGTAACTTTCTGTAAAATAAATTAAGCACGTGCTTAAAATTATTTAAATTGCAGTGCAAACATATATAAATGTAATTTATACTATACGGCATGGTATTTTACATGCACGTTCTATTACCGGTAGTCGTTGATACAATTGACGATATTTTCGAACACTTCAATTTTGCGACTCTTAGTTTTCGGACACCTGTTTTTTGTGAATATTTTTCGTATCTAAGTTTTCGGACACGAATTTTTTTTTTAAATTGTCCGAAAACATAGAGTTATTACGGTAAACATATATACATATTATTTCGAAAGTTTCCCCCATAAAATGGAAAACAATTCACTTTTCTCATATCATTAAAATGTCCAGCATTTCGACACAATTTACAAGAATTACCAAATACTTAAACATACAAAAAACTGCATTCCCGGCGTGGTTGCATTCATGTTGAAAAAAGTGCATACCTATCATGCACAGCGTATAAAACACACAGGTTTATTGAGAAGCGGAACATGTGGACAAAATGCTGATATTGGTTTCTTATAACTCTCTACAAAATTAGGGGTAAATCAAGTAAACAACAAAAATGATATTTTGATTCAATTATTACGGACTCGATCGTATATCGAATTAACGCAACTTTAATTGTTTGAGGCACGATGACAAGAAATCAAACAAAGAATCAATTTTGTACCGACTTAATAAATAAGCTCTACTTAAAGCCATGGGCATAATACATTTTAATATTTAGTGTATCGTCATGCGCTGTCCTCTTTTCTAGTCATTAAATTTTGCACACTTTTCAATACAGATCATATTCGTTGCTTTGAACCTCTTGTTTACTTAAAGTGAAGAACAACTTTTTCCGAACTGAGCTATCCATTCGAATATATGGACAAAATTACGCAAACATTTACGACTGCATTTTGTTAACAATTTGATTCCTACTGCTGCTTGTACAAAGTGGCATATGTTCATGTAAGATTTATTTCCCTTAGATGTCAAAAAGTATGTTATCTTATGTGATGCCGATGCTATACTGACGAAAATAGCTTAAGGTTTCGAAAAAAAAGTTCAATACAAGTTACATTAGACATTTCGTCGTGGTATGTTAATATTTCGTAAAAAACAACGCTTATATAACACTTAAAGTATTAAGTATACAATAAGCGGAGCGTACGTTTTTAACAATCAAACTTAATCCGCAGTTTTGTTTCTTTAAAGGCCCATCAAAGGTGACGATCCGTAATTATTACCGATTTTTAAATATTGTTTTCATATTTTATTTTAAAAAGTAATCAAAATATCATTTAAATATGCTATTGAACATTACCATAAACAATGAGCAATACAACTTGTTTTGAGCTCAAAATACAGTGTCCTCCAAGTCTATTGTGTTTACAACAATCAGTTTATTTACATCGCTGTTTATTCACAATCATTTAAAGCGATTTCGAGCCGGTTTTCCGATGTATTTATAATGTTAAAGAATGCGAATGTATTCAATTCATCTATAATGTTTTAAAATGCTTATAGTTATACTCAAATGTGCCAAATACATGCCCATAGCAAAAACAACAACATAAATGTTATTTTAATAAATAGCAGTTAAAGAAATTAGATAAAATTCACTAATATACACTAATCAATTTCGATTTTGAATATATAAACAATTCCTTACCTCTCGAAGGCTCATCGAAGTGAGATTTTCTCAGTCGCAATGGGTCGATGCTACTATCAGGCAATGTCTCAAGGGTTCAAGTTATTTTGAATTTAAACCCATCAGCAGTTGTGCACACCCATGCATGTATCATCCATGTTAAGCCTTTAGGTCTCTGTTCTCTGTTTTTTAACTCGATTGCGGATTAAATAAAGCAAGAAAACATAGCCCCTTAATATATTCGACAGAATATCAGTAAAAACCCATATATCAATTAAACAAACATAAGCCCATCTGCGTTGCCGATATTTATATTTACGTTGATGCTTTTTCCTTAGCCACTACATTGAACATAACTATAATATTATGAAATGTATCCTCGCGGATCAACACGGACGGCCAACAATGGCATGCCCTCCTCCTACCCGATTTTGTTTCAAATACAACTTAAACATGTTAATGAATAAGGAGCTCAAATGTTATTGATGTACCCCCTTATTACACATTACATAGTGCGGTTTACAAAAGTATATCAATCGTTATTATATAAAACTATCATTTGTGTTTACCATGAGAGGAAATGTTTTGCACCAATAGTTTTTTTCATAAAATATAGGATGTCTGGACAACAGCTCAACTCAACAGAAATAGCTAAACACGCGCCCATTCAGAATTCCTCTTCTGAGTTGATAAAATTTAAACTAATTTGTTTATGTCATATACCATGTATTATTATTAGTATAGATTGTATTGATGTTAAGTAACGTTGAGGTTTATTTTTCGTGTAAATGTATAGTTTTCTTTACATTCTAAGTAGTGTTATTTATAAATATTTGATTACCAGATTCTGAAATATTATTTGCTACCCGACAAAAAAAAAACGTTACCTATTTTGTAAAATTATTTGGTTGTTTTCTTTTGGAAAATGTGACACAAGTGAAACGAACAAACTGATTAAGACTTTATTGTTATACGTTATTCACAGCGGGGTATGCAATGGTATATAAAAAAGTAATTGCTTATAAAAATACAATCAGGTATTAATGCCTATGCAATGTTTTCAGAAAGTAGTTCATATCATGTTTTGATTGTTCTCATATTTTCCGTCGTCATGGATTCCATGTATAAACGAATTATGCTCGAAACATTACATTACTGGCGGAGTAATAATATCGTACTTGATTAAGGAGAAATAATGCGTATCTATTTGCTTGAACCAATTGCTCTCCTTAGTCTATTGCAGCAGACATAATTTAATTAAGAAGCGTAAACAAACGCTCAATACCTTAATCGAATGATAAATGAGTATAATACAAATACGTGTTTGTATCGAAGGTACGGACCAATATAAATGAACATGGCATGATAACTGTTACACTGTACACACGAACCTACCACGCTGTTTTGCGAAAGCTTAAATTTGAAGATTAATATCTATTTCCAAAGTATGAGTATTAATTCCATTTACCCCATATTAATATAATTTATGTATTACCTTGCATTACATTTGTAATCATTTTTCTAAGGTCTGTGTGTCTGCTGAAAACATCAAGTTGTTTTTTCTATGATCAGAGTGTGAATGAATATACACAGAAAACATGTGCTTTATTCTTCAAAGGATTTAGAACAACTTAAAGCTACTTTAAGCTACCTTAAATACGTAATGAAATATAAGTTCACGACGTTCTCAGCCAGTTAAATAAAATTTATATGTGTAGCATTGTAAAATTGAAGTATACACTCTTTACGGAATGTATAAAAAATCAAGAAAATTAACTGTTTCAAAATAATAATTACATTTGCAGAGAAAGGAAAAAGTAAGCACATATCTTATAAAATTGATAGATATTCTCTGTATATTTTAGATTTCGTTTCATTACATCGCTATCATAAAATATAATATATCGTTCTCATAACCTTGCATAACAATGCACACTAACACCCCCGTTAAATGATGGCTTTAAAACAATTTTATATCAATCTTTTGAAATAAAATCCTGTTTTAAGCGAGCCTTAATTGAGGAAGGTCTCTCTGCTATCTTAATGATGTTTGAAGCCATATATCGATCTTCAAATGACAATGAAACGATATTTTATTTCCGTTCGAATCGAACCCAAAATACATAAATTTGTGTAAAATACAAAATGCTTCACAACATAACGTGATATGGTTTATTATTATTCACAAAGCCATATCAAACGAAATTAATTGATTTCAACTCGTAATATCCTAACAACGACAAACAGAAATCGAATTACATGCGTATTTTTGAAAAATTGAAACGGAAGTATTAAATAAAACATAACAATTCAGAAATCTATCTCATGTATAAAATATATAAATGTGTTTAGCGTAGCTTATTTTGAAAAATTTAAAGATGACAAACAAGTTTTATATAAAATGTTAAAATAAAAACATACATGTACGGCATTATCAAATTGAGCGATAATTATTTGATGCATTACTTTATTAAAATATCTAAAAAACATAAATAACACTTATTTGGTTATGAAATTGTTTTTACTAGAGTATAATTATAGTCTTATAAGAATAAATAGTGACATAAAACGGTTTCCATTACTTCCGGATAATTTAACCAATGTACTAATTTGATACGCACTAAGTACAGGTTGCCGTCAAATTGAAACCAAAATATCAGATGGCATCATTGCAACATCCAATCAAAACTGTTTGGAGAAACTGTATTTCCTCATGCAAGTCATGTATGTATAGACAATCAATTTGCTTTAAATTTAATAATATTGGAGACATAACCAACGTTCCAGAAAGATATTGTTATTTTCGAAACTTTGTAGACCTTGAATCTTGCATATTTCGTTTTGTTTTGAATAGAAGAATTTAAGTTTTCCTTTTATCAAAGACAAATGGACGGTTAAACGAATTACTTTTCTAATATGAGGACTATTAATTTGAGTATATGTTGTACCAAAACACGCATGTAGCCATTCAAATAAAACACATCGGAAGTTTATTACCAGGTTGTGGTAGGAATGAGATATTTCAGTATCGATTGATGAATCAATATCATAACACATGTGTGTAACTTCATTTTTTGTATTTAGATATTTTATAGCACACAACCAATCACATTACAGGTAATCGATCCTAAAAATGCAAATTCATTTTCAAGACGAAATGTTGTTTTTCAACGTTGTCAGTAAACGTTCCGAAGTTATTAATAACCTGTCATCGACAGCAATGATCTAATCTCCTATATTGATAATAGAAAAATGGAACAGTCTTACATTTGTTTTTGGTTAAATTTTGACAAACTTTACTTGAATACAAAATGTGTTTTTTGCAATTAGCCCTATCAAAATGTTCCATAAACACATTGCATGTTTGTACATGCGCCTCAATTACATTTTATACTAAGGGATTCAGACGCATACTCATTATTTTCGAAATTGTCCACAATGATTTATGTTTTGCAATGCATTGTAAGTTCGAAAAGTGTTATGTACGTTTTCAAATTGGCACACAATTAACGACGAACGAAACAGTAACACTTGTGAAACAGCTTTCGTTCAGAAAGCACGGACTGTATCTGGAAAAGTGTGAAGCCTATTGGCACCAGTATAAGATAACTTGATACATGTCTAGTATCGTTTTCCGAAAGACTATCCTTGCGACAATTACTTCTGAAAACACGGCCAGTCTATTATAACATAAAAAAAACATTGAGGATATTTTTACGATATTGTTTGCCTATATAAGACATTCAGATAATAAAACATAATACCAAAAGGCAACATTAGCAATAAATCTATGTAATATTTTATACCGGTTATATATAATTGGCACAATACCCGGTTATATATAATTGGCACAATACACAGTGTAACCATTTTATATAATTTTTGTTATTTTTATTTGTATGTTTTCTTTCAGGAATTTATATAAACATACACGCATTCAAACTATGTGAAAGTATACCAACAATTGTATATAGCATGTATTAGTCATGAACAAAGGTATAAATTGGGTGTTATTATTGAATATGCATTACAATTAATGTCTTGACTTAAAAGGGGAAAACAAAAAAATAAGAACAGAAAAAACAAGAGAAGGTGCGCACATACAGGAACCTAGGAAAATTCTTATGATCGCACTGTAACCTTTCAGTGACAAAGTTATAATTAATATAAAAATTAATTAGATCTTGCAAACAAGTTCTTAAGTAATTGACCATCGTTCTTTTGTCGTTTCAGTTAGTTTTATGTCGTATATATGAAGTTAGCTTCCCGCAAACTATGAAGTTATCAATTGTAACTTGGTAACATTTTCTTTCTTCAAGAAAAAAACCCATTATTATTTAACGTAGAGAACCAGAGTATTTATTGTATTTTTCTATTTCAAACCCAATACTTCCAAGAATAAATAAGTTAAAATTCCTTTCAAAATGAGTGATTGTTTCCTCCCCTTAGTTTAAAAAGTACATGTTTTATTGTTAGTTAAATTAATACTATACTATAAAGAATAAGTTCTTTATATTTGGCGAATAATTGTATAATTGCATTCTGAGTAAGTATCTCTTGTAGAAATGAATTTGAAAAATATACTTCCATTTATTTCCATCGTTATGGAGAATTTTCAATTGTTATGCAAATCGATTATCTTTTTTTAAATAACACGTTATTAATTTATATGGATTTAATAGTTGATAAAAAGTTAGTTTAGCATGATAGGGAAGGCATTTTAACACTCATATCTTTGCTGCTAAATTTTAGATTTAAAGATCTAAAAAATGTCTTCACTGCGTAAATAAAACCTTTTATATTAAATCAAGTTTATATTTTAACCGGTATGTTTTTAAATTGGTGTTTTGCTAAAACAGGAGTTTAAATCAATAACTAATTAAAAAAACAAATCTCTTTTCGCTTTTGTGCATTGCTTTCTTAAAAAAGGTTTGTGAACGATGGTTAATTGTGAAAATAAAGGCAAAATCATGTTTATGACATTGTTTACATCTAAAGTATCTTACAATTCAAAAAACTGTTCGAAACATGCAACCTCTTTGAACAAGAAGTAATATGTATAGTATTTGTTACAATATTATCATAATGTTGCCCTGTGTAAAAAAAGGGTGCCCATTTCTAAACGCGATTTAATAAAAATGACACATTTACTTTAACAACATGAATACAATTTTCTTATCAATGCAGGTTTTATTTTTTTAGAACAAGTATATATGTTTTATCATATTTAATCAATCAATTGCAAACATTGACATTGGACACAAGTTAATCATAAGTTTATTGATTTTATCAAGGATTTCCTTTGTAGGCGTTGGTATTGTATAAAAAGGGAATACAGATTGGAAGTTTTTAAGACTTTCTAGCAGTTATTTTACCTATACGATTAAGCAGTCTTTTGTCATTGATTGACACGACTGATCGCTTTATTCTATTTATTTAGGATCTTGTAGCTATACTTTAGGGCTCCAATAAATCTAAAATTGGTTTTGTAAAAATATAACTTTAAAGCCGGATAATAAAGACAAAACATGGAGCATATCCTATGCAGATTTCAAGGGGTGTCAGAGGGGTGTCAGATTCATCCAGTAACAAAGCCGTTTCGTCAACAAATTGCAAATTGTATACATGTATTCTACTATTTACGTTTATTTAATATAATTACGTTTTGTTAAGTTTTAGTACGTATACTTCTAATAATGTTTGTATGTATAAGTATCCGAATGATTTCACTCAATGACTGTTTAAATAGACACAGTTTGCTTAAAGAAGTACGTTTTGTAAGTGGTTGAACTTTCGTTACAATGCTCGGTTTAGATACACCGATTACATTTCAATATACGAGCTCATGCAGTTTCGCTTACCCATCACATATTAAAGACATCAAACTTTAAGCTGTGTTTTTTTTTTTTTTAATTTTCCAGGAAGCACTTGCGCGTGACATGACAGCCTATCATTTTCATCTGCGACCAAGGATTGTCAGAAATAAAAATATCATGCACTTAGTATGAGGAACACTAATGATACGTGGTCGGCTTAGCTATAAGCGGTCGTTCGTGACATTTTGAAATGCGTTTATGGGAAGAGATAAACAACGACAGCGTTTGTTTTTTGTCAATACAATTGTCATTTTCAACTAGGCACACTTGAGATCAATTGTATTAAAACACACTTAGTCCGTTTCTGGATATGGAATCATTGTATCATTCGTCCAAGTCATCGGAGCTTTTATTAGTTTTACCATTTAAAATTATATCTCGAGATGTATAATGTGTAAATATGTTTATTTTGTTTGGTAAAAGCAATATGAATTCGGCTTTAGTATTTGATACGACTTTCATTGATATACATAATGTGCATGTAATTATTAAAATCATAACGATTTCAAATATGATATGAGCTATGATATGTACCGGCTAGGTTCATTTTCATTCTAGTATCATTATCAATATTTTGAATCATCTGTGAATCGCCAATTTATCCTCAGCGTTACCGAAATCTATTGGACGAACACTTTTTAATTCAAATCTACATCTTGGTAGCCTAATCGTGATACACAAGTTTGCTTTTCGATGTATTCAAATTTGGCCGACTAGAAGCTGTTTTCCATCAAAGGATGTCCTTTAATTTCCTCCATCAATACACATGATGAACATTTTACTTAACCTTTCTTTGACCTTAAAATTTACTTTGATAAATATAAAAAGGCCGCCTCCGAATATAAATGAATACAAAAAATAAATAACATAAATGAAATAAGTTATAAATAACAAAATAAATAAATTAATAAATACATGTTAAAAATATATTTTTCAGGTTTTGATCAGATTAAAACAATAAAGACTATTCTTGTATTGTCCGCAAACAGCAAGCTTGAATTAAAGTCGACATAAAATACCTACGCATTCGAATATAAATAAATGAATACATATACACATGTTTCATTCTTGTTGGATTTAGACTTGGTACAATACAAACTATGCTTCGTTTCGTTTTGTTTAGTAATACTCTCAGCACATTTGTTATAATGTGGAAAAGAGGTATAAAGGTGAGTTACAAAATAATTCAAAAATAGGTCAAGCAGTATGGATAAGGTAACACATACAATATTTTGTTTCAACATAGTTACTAGGATGATATAATCAAATTGCATAGAACTAGATCAAGTCCAGACAATATTTGTATATCAATACAAATACAAATGCAGCAAAAAAAGAAGGGTGCAACGACATTCGGTATTTTATCAACAGTATATATGTTATAATCATTACATAAAGCTAACAGAAACATTATGTATAAACAATATCAGCTAGGTGTATTTTCAAAAAATAATTTTTATAAATTTTACTTAATTACAAAATTTTGATCGATCTGTTTCATTCATGATTATTAAAAAAAGTAAAGCATTATTGGTTTTATGTCTAATGTATGGGAGTAGTTGCTGTCGTTGGTTTGCAAAGAAAGGACAGTTCAATATGTAATGGAATTCATCACCAATGTCATTTAAATTACACAGTTTACACTTTCAAAGGTTACGATCAATATTTTACCAACAGCCCTTTTGCAATGGCACATGGTGGTTACACATACGGAACTTTATAAGGTAAGGTTAATAATGATAAGGTACAAACTCAAAAAAATTGTCTAGTCCAAACGTGTCTTTAAAAATCGATAATTAAGACATTGAGGCATTGAATATATATCGGATGACCATTGCGGTATGCATTGATCACAGAGTACTTTATTTAATTTTGACAATAAAAGATGCTTGGTGCCAGTAAAATATTGATTATTCCACACAAAGCTCATTCCACATTGATCAAAAATACATTTTACGGTATCGAACTCAACATCGTTTACACTTGCATGAGAATATATTAGCTTATACATTATTGCGCTGAGCTTATTTTGATCATTTGTAACAAGTTCATACCAAACCCCGATAATTTTCTTTTTAATTACAATTGATAGTGGGTAACGACCAAGATCCCCATAAATCATGACATGTGTTGTACCTTTTTTAACACCAAGAATATGTTTAAAAGAATTAGTGTGAACGTTTTCAATAGTTGATAAATCTCCGTAACCCCATACTTCGCACCCGAATGTTAAAATTGGGACAATGGTATTGTTGAACAGTTTCAATGTTTCAATTGATATTCAATAGATAAATCAAGGTTTTTTACTTTTTTATATTGACTAAACATTGCCTTTCTCACCTGTTCTACTACATGATTTTTTGCTAATGAAAATTGTCTGTTTTTAGAGAACATCACACCTAAATATTTCAAATAATCAACTATTTCTTATGAGTATTTATGTTTATTTATACCTCTTTTTCATTTCATTTTATCACCCAGAACAATAACTTTATTTTTAGCATAATAAATATCTAATTTTCATTGGCAGCAAGACGAGTAAAAAATGTTCAAAACAGACACAAGGTTTTCTTCCGAAGTGCCAAATATTACTGTATCATCGGCAGTTATGTGCTGTAGCAGTATGCTGTTATTGTCCATAAATAGAGCGCTTGAATACATGTCAATAATCGTAATTTGAATCAGATTTCTTATAAATTATTCATTACGCGATAAGTTTGTAATCGATTTGAATTTGTTTCTTATGTAATCATTCACTAAAATGGTACATATTGCCGATTATTTCAAATATTTTGCATGAAGAAAACTCATCTACAATTTACGAAACTTTGACAATATTTTTTTCCAAAATAGTTTGCTAGATGTAAAATGAAGCAAACTGCTTACACTCCTGTTACTAAGCTAAAATTATTATTTTGTGAGTTACCAATTACGGTCAATTATTGTATTAATTTTGTTAATTGTTGAATACCAGTTTGCTATTTTCACAGCTTATAAATATTGGTAAACGAAAACAAAATATGCTAACACATACCTTTTGATTTTTTTTGCATATTATCGTTATAGGCCGATCCCGCGATATGAGTGTACGTTTTCAGTTGTTACTGGAACATATATATACTAAAACATATTATTTCTCTAACAAAATATTATGTATAAAACGTCAACTAACTCACCAATACGGTCAATATCACTGATTAATAGGAAACATATCACAGGTAAGCCTATTTTCACGAGAATTGATTTAAACATCATTAATTTACTAAACATGTCCAATATTTTCAGAAGTACGTTTAAACATCAATGTTTTAGGGCGTGGAAGTAAAATAAAAAAGATATTTCCAGCAAACTAAAAGCTAGTTCCTAAAAAAATGCAGTAATACATTTCCTCTTGCAAAATTAGTGCCCTATCAATGTGACAGAGCTTTTCTTCTCCGTATTTACCAAACGATAACCGACCTGCGTATGCCCATTATCAACGTATGCAATTTTTTATCAATATAGAGCCAAAGGCAGCAGAAACATGGGTATTCCACAAGGTTGCTGAATAATAACTTGTACATATTAAAATTGTGTAAAATACTCTTAGGTCTGAAATCATTAAATCACGATTTATTTATTTGTTTAATACGTGATATGATTTTAAACGGATTCGGGTTTGTTTGGAAAATAACACAACTATCTCGAAATAACGTCTTAAGGCTTGATTATTTTGCGTTAATTATAGTGGAGTATGAAATTGCCTTTCAGATTACAATCAGAAAAATATACTTACTTATCGGTTGTTTTAAAATAGAAGTTCATTTCCGATCAAGCGTTGGCGTGTTTTACGTCGTCATGGATTCCACGAATAATCGAATATGTACACATAATTTAACTACAAGCGGATCAATTATCCTAATGCGTCTCGCTTTACTATAATCTTTAGAACTGCTCTCATTAGTCTGTTGTGGCAGACAAATTCAATTAAATGGCGTACATACACAGTCAGTGCCATTTATTGAATGATTAATGAGTATAATTAATCCGTCCGTTTTTTATTGAAGGCACGGACCATATTAATACTCATAGCATGGTGATTGTTTACACGCTGAAGACATGAACCGACAACGCTGTTTAGCGAATGCTAAAATAAACAGAATACAATATGTTTCCAGAGAATGAGGATTGATTTCAATTTACGTTATATTGATATTTATATTATCTTGCTTTTCAAATGGTCTTTATAAATGTTTCTATGGTGTTTGTTTCTGCTGAAAACACAGAATAATAATTTTCTATGAA